>NW_027053008.1:5000-10000 GCF_011386835.1 Chrysemys picta bellii
CTTTTTTTTTTTTTTTCTTCCCCCAGCCCGCTTCCTCCGGGTTGACCCGGTGGCCGAGCGTCTCGCCGTCCCCGGACGCGGCGAGGGACTGCCTCCCGGCCGTCAGGATCGGGCCCACGGAAGTCTGATTTTAAAAAAAATTGGCCGACGCCACCGCGGAGGGCTACCCGGGCACCCCGGGCCCCGGAGCCGGAAAAGGGAAAAAAAGGATCGGGCCCACTAGAGACATGGACCCGGCCGCCAAGCAGGCCGCCCTGGGCTGACCCTCCCCGGCCGCAGCGAGGGACTGCCTCCCGGCCGACAGGATCGGGCCCCTGGAAGTCTGGGGGTGGGGGGGGGGGAAATCGCCCCACGCCCCCGAGGAGGGCTGCCCGGGCGGGCCTGGCCCCGGAGCTCGGAAAAAAAAAAAGGATCGGGCCCACTAGAGACATGGACCAGGCCGCCCTGGGCTCACCTTCCCCGGCCGCAGCGAGGGACTGCCTCCCGGTCGACTGGATCGGGCCCCTGGAAGTCTGGAAAAAGAAGAATGGAACCTGACGCCTCCGAGGAGGGGGCGCCCAGGGAAGGAGGGAGATCCGGGTTGACCTGCTGACCGGACGGGAAAGAGGCCACCGGGCGTCCCCCCCCTTAAAACCTAGGGGTTGACCTGGTGGCCGGAAAGCGAACCGGCCAGCAGGTGAACCCTTTCGATTCCACGGGTTGACCTGGTGCCCGGGAAGCGAACCGGCCAGCAGGTGAACCCGTTCGATTCCACGGGTTGACCTGGTGCCCGGGAAGCGAACCGGCCAGCAGGTGAACCCGTTCGATTCCACGGGTTGACCTGGTGCCCGGGAAGCGAACCGGCCAGCAGGTGAACCCGTTCGATTCCACGGGTTGACCTGGTGCCCGGGAGGGGACTCTGAAAATTTTTCAGCCCTTTCGACTCGGGGTTGACCTGGTGGCCGAGAGGGGACTCGCACGGCAGGCAAGCCGCCCTGGGCTCACCCTCCCCGGCCGCAGCGAGGGACTGCCACCCGGCCGACTGGATCGGGCCCCTGGAAGTCTGGAAAAAAGAATGGAACCTGACGCCTCCGAGGAGGGGGCGCCCAGGGAAGGAGGGAGATCCGGGTTGACCTGCTGACCGGACGGGAAAGAGGCCACCGGGCGTCCCCCCCCTTAAAACCTAGGGGTTGACCTGGTGGCCGGAAAGCGAACCGGCCAGCAGGTGAACCCGTTCGATTCCACGGGTTGACCTGGTGCCCGGGAAGCGAACCGGCCAGCAGGTGAACCCGTTCGATTCCACGGGTTGACCTGGTGCCCGGGAAGCGAACCGGCCAGCAGGTGAACCCGTTCGATTCCACGGGTTGACCTGGTGCCCGGGAGGGGACTCTGAAAATTTTTCAGCCCTTTCGACTCGGGGTTGACCTGGTGGCCGAGAGGGGACTCGCACGGCAGGCAAGCCGCCCTGGGCTCACCCTCCCCGGCCGCAGCGAGGGACTGCCTCCCGGTCGACTGGATCGGGCCCCTGGAAGTCTGGAAAAAAGAATGGAACCTGACGCCTCCGAGGAGGGGGCGCCCAGGGAAGGAGGGAGATCCGGGTTGACCTGCTGACCGGACGGGAAAGAGGCCACCGGGCGTCCCCCCCCCCTTAAAACCTAGGGGTTGACCTGGTGGCCGGAAAGCGAACCGGCCAGCAGGTGAACCCGTTCGATTCCACGGGTTGACCTGGTGGCCGGAAAGCGAACCGGCCAGCCGGTGAACCCGTCCGATTCCACGGGTTGACCTGGTGGCCGGGAAGCGAACCGGCCAGCAGGTGAACCCGTTCGATTCCACGGGTTGACCTGGTGCCCGGGAGGGGACTCTGAAAATTTTTCAGCCCTTTCGACTCGCGGTTGACCTGGTGGCCGAGAGGGGACTCGCACGGCAGGCAAGCCGCCCTGGGCTGACCCTCCCCGGCCGCAGCGAGGGACTGCCTCCCGGCCGACAGGATCGGGCCCCTGGAAGTCTGGGGGGGGGGGGGAATCGCCCCACGCCTCCGAGGAGGGCTGCCCGGGCGGGCCTGGCCCCGGAGCTCGAAAAAAAAAAAAAGGATCGGGCCCACTAGAGACATGGACCAGGCCGCCCTGGGCTCACCCTCCCCGGCCGCAGCGAGGGACTGCCTCCCGGCCGACTGGATCGGGCCCCTGGAAGTCTGGGGGGGGGGGGGAAATGGAACCTGACGCCTCCGAGGAGGGGACGCCCAGGGAAGGAGGGAGATCCGGGTTGACCTGGTGACCGGACGGGAAAGAGGCCACCGGGCGTGCCCCCGTTAAAACCCCTAGGGGTTGACCTGGTGGCCGGAAAGCAAACCGGCCACTGGGTAGGCCGGTCGGCAACCTAGGGGTTGACCTGGTGGCCGGGAAGCGAACCGGCCAGCAGGTGAACCCGTCCGATTCCACGGGTTGACCTGGTGCCCGGGAGGGGACTCTGAAAATTTTTCAGCCCTTTCGACTCGGGGTTGACCTGGTGGCCGAGAGGGGCCTCGCACGGCAGGCAAGCCGCCCTGGGCTCACCCTCCCCGGCCGCAGCGAGGGACTGCCCCTCCCCACCCCCCGGCTGACAGGATCGGGCGCACTGGAAGTCCGGGACAGTATTTTCCCCGACGCCGGGGAGGGCGGGCGGAGGGGCTCTGGCGGCCAGCCCGGGCCCCGGAGCTCGAAAAGGAAAAAAGGACCGGGCCCGCGAGAGACGGGGGCCCTGCCGCAGGGGGGGGGGCAGTCCGACCGGGGCTCACCGTGCGGCAGGCCCGGGCGTCGGCAGGGGAAAGCGGGCGAGGAGGCGCGGGGCCGGGTGCCTACGGCCATACCGGACCGAACGCCCCCGATCCCGTCCGATCTCGGAAGGTAAACCGTCCCGGGCCTGGCTAGTACTTGGATGGGTGACCGCCTGGGAATCCCAGGTGCCGTAGGCAGCTTTTCCCGGTCCGAGTCAGCTCTCTCTCCTTTTCTGGGGGGGAAGGAGAGGGGGGGACGGGCCGGAAAGCCCCTCGTCGCTCCTGCCGAGTCGGAGGTCGCGGCCGCAGGTCACGGGTCTGGGCGCCTGGGGTCCGGCTCCCCACCCACCCGGCTTCCTCCGCGGAGGACCCCCCCCGGGGCCACCGAAGCCGCTGGGGGAGACGCCGGGCATGGGGCGGACTGGCCCGGACCCTCCCGGCCGCCGGCCCGCAGGTCCGCCCCGAATCCCCCCCCGCGGCCACCCAGGCCAGGCCTGGCCAGGCGGGACGGACGGCGGGTGTCCAGCGCCCAGCGGCTTCCTCCAGCGGGGACCCACGGACCCCAAAGCCGCAGGGGGAGGCCCCGGGCCTGGGACGGACTCGCTCGGACCCCCTGCGCCCGGCCGCCGGCCCGCGGGACCGCCCCGAATCCCCCCGCGGCCACCCAGGCCAGGCCTGGCCAGGCGGGACGGACGGCGGGTGTCCAGCGCCCAGCGGCTTCCTCCAGCGGGGACCCACGGACCCCAAAGCCGCAGGGGGAGACCCCAGGCCCGGGACCGACTCGCTCGGACCCCCCGCCTCCCCTGCGCCCGGCCGCCGGCCCGCGGGACCGCCCCGAATCCCCCCGCGGCCACCCAGGCCAGGCCTGGCCAGGCGGGACGGACGGCGGGTGTCCAGCTCCCAGTGGCTTCCGCCAGCGGGGACCCACGGACCCCAAAGCCGCAGGGGGAGGCCCCGGGCCCGGGACGGACTCGCTCGGCCCCCCCGCCTCCCCTGCGCCCGGCCCCCGGCCCGCGGGACCGCCCCGAATCCCCCCGCGGCCATCCAGGCCAGGCCTGGCCTGGCGGGCCGGTGTGCAGCTCCCCCGGGCTTCCTCCCCCGACGACCCGCGCCCCCCTGAGCCGCAGGCGGAGACCCCGGCCCCGGGGCGGACCGGCCCGGGCTCGCCCGAGCCCCCTGCGCCCGGCCCGCAGGACCGCCCCCCCGAATCCCCCGGGAGAGGCCCGGCCTGCACGCCACTGACGACCCGCGGCCCCCAAAGTCGCAGGAGGCGCCCCCCCCCCCCCGGTTAGCCCCGTCTCGCTCCGCGCCCCCCGCCCCTCGCTGCCGGGACCGGGCGCCGCCCCAGAGTCAGCCGCAGCCGGCCGGCCTGAGAGCTGCCCTCCTGTGGACGACGGTGAGTTTACCTTGATACTAACCGGCCGTCAGCCAGGTCAACCCCATTGCTAGACTGGGGTGGACCTGGTGGCCGAGTGGGGACTTGGAACATTTGACAGCTGCTTCCCGGGGCTTGACCGGTTGTCCTGAACGCCCCCCACCCCCACCCCCAGCCCCCGGCTCCTGCTCCCCTCTCCCCAGCCTCGGTGCTCCGCTCCCTGCCTCGGAGGCTGCCTCTCTGCGGCGCCTGCATCGCCTCCGAGGACGCGCACCCTCCGGAGGCTGGACGTAAACCCACCACTGCCGCCGACCCGGCTCTCCGAGGGACGACTGTGAGGCCCCCCACCCCACCCCACCCCCGGACCGCCCTGGGGACGACTGCTAAGCCTCCCCCACCGGACCGCCCGGGGGAAGACTGCGACGCCTCCCGCCAGGCCCCCACCCAGCCTGGGGGAAGACTGCTAAGCCTCCCCCCCACACACACACACACACACTGTCGGGGGATGACGATTAAGCCTCTCCCGGACTGCCCGGGGGAAGACTATTAAGCCTCCCCTGGAACCACTATTAAGCCTGCCCCCGGAGTCCTCGGGGGATGACTGCTAAGCCTCCCCCACCGGACCACCCGGGGCAAGACTGCTAAGCCTCCCTCCCACACACACACACACTGTCAGGGGAGGACTATTAAGCTTTCCCGCTGGAGCGCCCGGGGCGGACGACTGTTAAGCCTGCCCCCGGAGTCCTCGGGGGAGGACTATTAAGCTTTCCCCCCTGGAGCGCCCGGGGGGGGGGGGGGGGGACGACTATTAAGCCTGGCCCCCGGAGTCCTCGGGGGACGACTATTAAGCCTCCCCCGGACCTGCTCCCTCTCGACTATTAAGCCCCCCCTCTG
>NW_027053008.1:22500-27500 GCF_011386835.1 Chrysemys picta bellii
GGCTGCCCGGGCGGGCCTGGCCCCGGAGCTCGGAAAAAAAAAAAAAATCGGGCCCACTAGAGACATGGACCAGGCCGCCCTGGGCTCACCTTCCCCGGCCGCAGCGAGGGACTGCCTCCCGGTCGACTGGATCGGGCCCCTGGAAGTCTGGAAAAAGAAGAATGGAACCTGACGCCTCCGAGGAGGGGGCGCCCAGGGAAGGAGGGAGATCCGGGTTGACCTGCTGACCGGACGGGAAAGAGGCCACCGGGCGTCCCCCCCCTTAAAACCTAGGGGTTGACCTGGTGGCCGGAAAGCGAACCGGCCAGCAGGTGAACCCTTTCGATTCCACGGGTTGACCTGGTGCCCGGGAAGCGAACCGGCCAGCAGGTGAACCCGTTCGATTCCACGGGTTGACCTGGTGCCCGGGAAGCGAACCGGCCAGCAGGTGAACCCGTTCGATTCCACGGGTTGACCTGGTGCCCGGGAAGCGAACCGGCCAGCAGGTGAACCCGTTCGATTCCACGGGTTGACCTGGTGCCCGGGAGGGGACTCTGAAAATTTTTCAGCCCTTTCGACTCGGGGTTGACCTGGTGGCCGAGAGGGGACTCGCACGGCAGGCAAGCCGCCCTGGGCTCACCCTCCCCGGCCGCAGCGAGGGACTGCCACCCGGCCGACTGGATCGGGCCCCTGGAAGTCTGGAAAAAAGAATGGAACCTGACGCCTCCGAGGAGGGGGCGCCCAGGGAAGGAGGGAGATCCGGGTTGACCTGCTGACCGGACGGGAAAGAGGCCACCGGGCGTCCCCCCCCTTAAAACCTAGGGGTTGACCTGGTGGCCGGAAAGCGAACCGGCCAGCAGGTGAACCCGTTCGATTCCACGGGTTGACCTGGTGCCCGGGAAGCGAACCGGCCAGCAGGTGAACCCGTTCGATTCCACGGGTTGACCTGGTGCCCGGGAAGCGAACCGGCCAGCAGGTGAACCCGTTCGATTCCACGGGTTGACCTGGTGCCCGGGAGGGGACTCTGAAAATTTTTCAGCCCTTTCGACTCGGGGTTGACCTGGTGGCCGAGAGGGGACTCGCACGGCAGGCAAGCCGCCCTGGGCTCACCCTCCCCGGCCGCAGCGAGGGACTGCCTCCCGGTCGACTGGATCGGGCCCCTGGAAGTCTGGAAAAAAGAATGGAACCTGACGCCTCCGAGGAGGGGGCGCCCAGGGAAGGAGGGAGATCCGGGTTGACCTGCTGACCGGACGGGAAAGAGGCCACCGGGCGTCCCCCCCCCCTTAAAACCTAGGGGTTGACCTGGTGGCCGGAAAGCGAACCGGCCAGCAGGTGAACCCGTTCGATTCCACGGGTTGACCTGGTGCCCGGGAAGCGAACCGGCCAGCAGGTGAACCCGTTCGATTCCACGGGTTGACCTGGTGCCCGGGAAGCGAACCGGCCAGCAGGTGAACCCGTTCGATTCCACGGGTTGACCTGGTGCCCGGGAAGCGAACCGGCCAGCAGGTGAACCCGTTCGATTCCACGGGTTGACCTGGTGCCCGGGAGGGGACTCTGAAAATTTTTCAGCCCTTTCGACTCGGGGTTGACCTGGTGGCCGAGAGGGGACTCGCACGGCAGGCAAGCCGCCCTGGGCTCACCCTCCCCGGCCGCAGCGAGGGACTGCCACCCGGCCGACTGGATCGGGCCCCTGGAAGTCTGGAAAAAAGAATGGAACCTGACGCCTCCGAGGAGGGGGCACCCAGGGAAGGAGGGAGATCCGGGTTGACCTGCTGACCGGACGGGAAAGAGGCCACCGGGCGTCCCCCCCCCCTTAAAACCTAGGGGTTGACCTGGTGGCCGGAAAGCGAACCGGCCAGCCGGTGAACCCGTCCGATTCCACGGGTTGACCTGGTGGCCGGGAAGCGAACCGGCCAGCAGGTGAACCCGTTCGATTCCACGGGTTGACCTGGTGCCCGGGAGGGGACTCTGAAAATTTTTCAGCCCTTTCGACTCGGGGTTGACCTGGTGGCCGAGAGGGGACTCGCACGGCAGGCAAGCCGCCCTGGGCTCACCCTCCCCGGCCGCAGCGAGGGACTGCCACCCGGCCGACTGGATCGGGCCCCTGGAAGTCTGGAAAAAAGAATGGAACCTGACGCCTCCGAGGAGGGGGCGCCCAGGGAAGGAGGGAGATCCGGGTTGACCTGGTGACCGGACGGGAAAGAGGCCACCGGGCGTCCCCCCCTTAAAACCTAGGGGTTGACCTGGTGGCCGGAAAGCGAACCGGCCAGCCGGTGAACCCGTCCGATTCCACGGGTTGACCTGGTGGCCGGGAAGCGAACCGGCCAGCAGGTGAACCCGTTCGATTCCACGGGTTGACCTGGTGCCCGGGAGGGGACTCTGAAAATTTTTCAGCCCTTTCGACTCGCGGTTGACCTGGTGGCCGAGAGGGGACTCGCACGGCAGGCAAGCCGCCCTGGGCTGACCCTCCCCGGCCGCAGCGAGGGACTGCCTCCCGGCCGACAGGATCGGGCCCCTGGAAGTCTGGGGGGGGGGGGGAATCGCCCCACGCCTCCGAGGAGGGCTGCCCGGGCGGGCCTGGCCCCGGAGCTCGAAAAAAAAAAAAAGGATCGGGCCCACTAGAGACATGGACCAGGCCGCCCTGGGCTCACCCTCCCCGGCCGCAGCGAGGGACTGCCTCCCGGCCGACTGGATCGGGCCCCTGGAAGTCTGGGGGGGGGGGGGAAATGGAACCTGACGCCTCCGAGGAGGGGACGCCCAGGGAAGGAGGGAGATCCGGGTTGACCTGGTGACCGGACGGGAAAGAGGCCACCGGGCGTGCCCCCGTTAAAACCCCTAGGGGTTGACCTGGTGGCCGGAAAGCAAACCGGCCACTGGGTAGGCCGGTCGGCAACCTAGGGGTTGACCTGGTGGCCGGGAAGCGAACCGGCCAGCAGGTGAACCCGTCCGATTCCACGGGTTGACCTGGTGCCCGGGAGGGGACTCTGAAAATTTTTCAGCCCTTTCGACTCGGGGTTGACCTGGTGGCCGAGAGGGGCCTCGCACGGCAGGCAAGCCGCCCTGGGCTCACCCTCCCCGGCCGCAGCGAGGGACTGCCCCTCCCCACCCCCCGGCTGACAGGATCGGGCGCACTGGAAGTCCGGGACAGTATTTTCCCCGACGCCGGGGAGGGCGGGCGGAGGGGCTCTGGCGGCCAGCCCGGGCCCCGGAGCTCGAAAAGGAAAAAAGGACCGGGCCCGCGAGAGACGGGGGCCCTGCCGCAGGGGGGGGGGCAGTCCGACCGGGGCTCACCGTGCGGCAGGCCCGGGCGTCGGCAGGGGAAAGCGGGCGAGGAGGCGCGGGGCCGGGTGCCTACGGCCATACCGGACCGAACGCCCCCGATCCCGTCCGATCTCGGAAGGTAAACCGTCCCGGGCCTGGCTAGTACTTGGATGGGTGACCGCCTGGGAATCCCAGGTGCCGTAGGCAGCTTTTCCCGGTCCGAGTCAGCTCTCTCTCCTTTTCTGGGGGGGAAGGAGAGGGGGGGACGGGCCGGAAAGCCCCTCGTCGCTCCTGCCGAGTCGGAGGTCGCGGCCGCAGGTCACGGGTCTGGGCGCCTGGGGTCCGGCTCCCCACCCACCCGGCTTCCTCCGCGGAGGACCCCCCCCGGGGCCACCGAAGCCGCTGGGGGAGACGCCGGGCATGGGGCGGACTGGCCCGGACCCTCCCGGCCGCCGGCCCGCAGGTCCGCCCCGAATCCCCCCCCGCGGCCACCCAGGCCAGGCCTGGCCAGGCGGGACGGACGGCGGGTGTCCAGCGCCCAGCGGCTTCCTCCAGCGGGGACCCACGGACCCCAAAGCCGCAGGGGGAGGCCCCGGGCCTGGGACGGACTCGCTCGGACCCCCTGCGCCCGGCCGCCGGCCCGCGGGACCGCCCCGAATCCCCCCGCGGCCACCCAGGCCAGGCCTGGCCAGGCGGGACGGACGGCGGGTGTCCAGCGCCCAGCGGCTTCCTCCAGCGGGGACCCACGGACCCCAAAGCCGCAGGGGGAGACCCCAGGCCCGGGACCGACTCGCTCGGACCCCCCGCCTCCCCTGCGCCCGGCCGCCGGCCCGCGGGACCGCCCCGAATCCCCCCGCGGCCACCCAGGCCAGGCCTGGCCAGGCGGGACGGACGGCGGGTGTCCAGCTCCCAGTGGCTTCCGCCAGCGGGGACCCACGGACCCCAAAGCCGCAGGGGGAGGCCCCGGGCCCGGGACGGACTCGCTCGGACCCCCCGCCTCCCCTGCGCCCGGCCCCCGGCCCGCGGGACCGCCCCGAATCCCCCCGCGGCCATCCAGGCCAGGCCTGGCCTGGCGGGCCGGTGTGCAGCTCCCCCGGGCTTCCTCCCCCGACGACCCGCGCCCCCCTGAGCCGCAGGCGGAGACCCCGGCCCCGGGGCGGACCGGCCCGGGCTCGCCCGAGCCCCCTGCGCCCGGCCCGCAGGACCGCCCCCCCGAATCCCCCGGGAGAGGCCCGGCCTGCACGCCACTGACGACCCGCGGCCCCCAAAGTCGCAGGAGGCGCCCCCCCCCCCCCGGTTAGCCCCGTCTCGCTCCGCGCCCCCCGCCCCTCGCTGCCGGGACCGGGCGCCGCCCCAGAGTCAGCCGCAGCCGGCCGGCCTGAGAGCTGCCCTCCTGTGGACGACGGTGAGTTTACCTTGATACTAACCGGCCGTCAGCCAGGTCAACCCCATTGCTAGACTGGGGTGGACCTGGTGGCCGAGTGGGGACTTGGAACATTTGACAGCTGCTTCCCGGGGCTTGACCGGTTGTCCTGAACGCCCCCCACCCCCACCCCCAGCCCCCGGCTCCTGCTCCCCTCTCCCCAGCCTCGGTGCTCCGCTCCCTGCCTCGGAGGCTGCCTCTCTGCGGCGCCTGCATCGCCTCCGAGGACGCGCACCCTCCGGAGGCTGGACGTAAACCCACCACTGCCGCCGACCCGGCTCTCCGAGGGACGACTGTGAGGCCCCCCACCCCACCCCACCCCCGGACCGCCCTGGGG
>NW_027053008.1:40000-45000 GCF_011386835.1 Chrysemys picta bellii
CGCCACCTCGTGGTTCCCTCGGTCGGCCGAGACGGCGTGGGGCGACCCCTTCCGGACATCCGCGAGACGACCGGCCGTCAGGTCAACCCATTCGCTCCAAAGGGGTTGACCTGGTGGCCGAGAGGGGACTTTGAAAATTTTTCGGACTTGGAAAACTTTTTTTTTTTTTTTCTTCCCCCAGCCCGCTTCCTCCGGGTTGACCCGGTGGCCGAGCGTCTCGCCGTCCCCGGACGCGGCGAGGGACTGCCTCCCGGCCGTCAGGATCGGGCCCACGGAAGTCTGATTTTAAAAAAAATTGGCCGACGCCACCGCGGAGGGCTACCCGGGCACCCCGGGCCCCGGAGCCGGAAAAGGGAAAAAAAGGATCGGGCCCACTAGAGACATGGACCCGGCCGCCAAGCAGGCCGCCCTGGGCTGACCCTCCCCGGCCGCAGCGAGGGACTGCCTCCCGGCCGACAGGATCGGGCCCCTGGAAGTCTGGGGGTGGGGGGGGGGGAAATCGCCCCACGCCCCCGAGGAGGGCTGCCCGGGCGGGCCTGGCCCCGGAGCTCGGAAAAAAAAAAAGGATCGGGCCCACTAGAGACATGGACCAGGCCGCCCTGGGCTCACCTTCCCCGGCCGCAGCGAGGGACTGCCTCCCGGTCGACTGGATCGGGCCCCTGGAAGTCTGGAAAAAGAAGAATGGAACCTGACGCCTCCGAGGAGGGGGCGCCCAGGGAAGGAGGGAGATCCGGGTTGACCTGCTGACCGGACGGGAAAGAGGCCACCGGGCGTCCCCCCCCTTAAAACCTAGGGGTTGACCTGGTGGCCGGAAAGCGAACCGGCCAGCAGGTGAACCCTTTCGATTCCACGGGTTGACCTGGTGCCCGGGAAGCGAACCGGCCAGCAGGTGAACCCGTTCGATTCCACGGGTTGACCTGGTGCCCGGGAAGCGAACCGGCCAGCAGGTGAACCCGTTCGATTCCACGGGTTGACCTGGTGCCCGGGAAGCGAACCGGCCAGCAGGTGAACCCGTTCGATTCCACGGGTTGACCTGGTGCCCGGGAGGGGACTCTGAAAATTTTTCAGCCCTTTCGACTCGGGGTTGACCTGGTGGCCGAGAGGGGACTCGCACGGCAGGCAAGCCGCCCTGGGCTCACCCTCCCCGGCCGCAGCGAGGGACTGCCACCCGGCCGACTGGATCGGGCCCCTGGAAGTCTGGAAAAAAGAATGGAACCTGACGCCTCCGAGGAGGGGGCGCCCAGGGAAGGAGGGAGATCCGGGTTGACCTGCTGACCGGACGGGAAAGAGGCCACCGGGCGTCCCCCCCCTTAAAACCTAGGGGTTGACCTGGTGGCCGGAAAGCGAACCGGCCAGCAGGTGAACCCGTTCGATTCCACGGGTTGACCTGGTGCCCGGGAAGCGAACCGGCCAGCAGGTGAACCCGTTCGATTCCACGGGTTGACCTGGTGCCCGGGAAGCGAACCGGCCAGCAGGTGAACCCGTTCGAT
The DNA here is from genome assembly GCF_011386835.1 of Chrysemys picta bellii. Taxonomy (NCBI): domain Eukaryota; kingdom Metazoa; phylum Chordata; order Testudines; family Emydidae; genus Chrysemys; species Chrysemys picta. Next base: position 41,491 of record NW_027053008.1, read on the forward strand.
TCCACGGGTTGACCTGGTGCCCGGGAGGGGACTCTGAAAATTTTTCAGCCCTTTCGACTCGGGGTTGACCTGGTGGCCGAGAGGGGACTCGCACGGCAGGCAAGCCGCCCTGGGCTCACCCTCCCCGGCCGCAGCGAGGGACTGCCTCCCGGTCGACTGGATCGGGCCCCTGGAAGTCTGGAAAAAAGAATGGAACCTGACGCCTCCGAGGAGGGGGCGCCCAGGGAAGGAGGGAGATCCGGGTTGACCTGCTGACCGGACGGGAAAGAGGCCACCGGGCGTCCCCCCCCCCTTAAAACCTAGGGGTTGACCTGGTGGCCGGAAAGCGAACCGGCCAGCAGGTGAACCCGTTCGATTCCACGGGTTGACCTGGTGCCCGGGAAGCGAACCGGCCAGCAGGTGAACCCGTTCGATTCCACGGGTTGACCTGGTGCCCGGGAAGCGAACCGGCCAGCAGGTGAACCCGTTCGATTCCACGGGTTGACCTGGTGCCCGGGAAGCGAACCGGCCAGCAGGTGAACCCGTTCGATTCCACGGGTTGACCTGGTGCCCGGGAGGGGACTCTGAAAATTTTTCAGCCCTTTCGACTCGGGGTTGACCTGGTGGCCGAGAGGGGACTCGCACGGCAGGCAAGCCGCCCTGGGCTCACCCTCCCCGGCCGCAGCGAGGGACTGCCACCCGGCCGACTGGATCGGGCCCCTGGAAGTCTGGAAAAAAGAATGGAACCTGACGCCTCCGAGGAGGGGGCACCCAGGGAAGGAGGGAGATCCGGGTTGACCTGCTGACCGGACGGGAAAGAGGCCACCGGGCGTCCCCCCCCCCTTAAAACCTAGGGGTTGACCTGGTGGCCGGAAAGCGAACCGGCCAGCCGGTGAACCCGTCCGATTCCACGGGTTGACCTGGTGGCCGGGAAGCGAACCGGCCAGCAGGTGAACCCGTTCGATTCCACGGGTTGACCTGGTGCCCGGGAGGGGACTCTGAAAATTTTTCAGCCCTTTCGACTCGGGGTTGACCTGGTGGCCGAGAGGGGACTCGCACGGCAGGCAAGCCGCCCTGGGCTCACCCTCCCCGGCCGCAGCGAGGGACTGCCACCCGGCCGACTGGATCGGGCCCCTGGAAGTCTGGAAAAAAGAATGGAACCTGACGCCTCCGAGGAGGGGGCGCCCAGGGAAGGAGGGAGATCCGGGTTGACCTGGTGACCGGACGGGAAAGAGGCCACCGGGCGTCCCCCCCTTAAAACCTAGGGGTTGACCTGGTGGCCGGAAAGCGAACCGGCCAGCCGGTGAACCCGTCCGATTCCACGGGTTGACCTGGTGGCCGGGAAGCGAACCGGCCAGCAGGTGAACCCGTTCGATTCCACGGGTTGACCTGGTGCCCGGGAGGGGACTCTGAAAATTTTTCAGCCCTTTCGACTCGCGGTTGACCTGGTGGCCGAGAGGGGACTCGCACGGCAGGCAAGCCGCCCTGGGCTGACCCTCCCCGGCCGCAGCGAGGGACTGCCTCCCGGCCGACAGGATCGGGCCCCTGGAAGTCTGGGGGGGGGGGGAATCGCCCCACGCCTCCGAGGAGGGCTGCCCGGGCGGGCCTGGCCCCGGAGCTCGAAAAAAAAAAAAAGGATCGGGCCCACTAGAGACATGGACCAGGCCGCCCTGGGCTCACCCTCCCCGGCCGCAGCGAGGGACTGCCTCCCGGCCGACTGGATCGGGCCCCTGGAAGTCTGGGGGGGGGGGGAAATGGAACCTGACGCCTCCGAGGAGGGGACGCCCAGGGAAGGAGGGAGATCCGGGTTGACCTGGTGACCGGACGGGAAAGAGGCCACCGGGCGTGCCCCCGTTAAAACCCCTAGGGGTTGACCTGGTGGCCGGAAAGCAAACCGGCCACTGGGTAGGCCGGTCGGCAACCTAGGGGTTGACCTGGTGGCCGGGAAGCGAACCGGCCAGCAGGTGAACCCGTCCGATTCCACGGGTTGACCTGGTGCCCGGGAGGGGACTCTGAAAATTTTTCAGCCCTTTCGACTCGGGGTTGACCTGGTGGCCGAGAGGGGCCTCGCACGGCAGGCAAGCCGCCCTGGGCTCACCCTCCCCGGCCGCAGCGAGGGACTGCCCCTCCCCACCCCCCGGCTGACAGGATCGGGCGCACTGGAAGTCCGGGACAGTATTTTCCCCGACGCCGGGGAGGGCGGGCGGAGGGGCTCTGGCGGCCAGCCCGGGCCCCGGAGCTCGAAAAGGAAAAAAGGACCGGGCCCGCGAGAGACGGGGGCCCTGCCGCAGGGGGGGGGGCAGTCCGACCGGGGCTCACCGTGCGGCAGGCCCGGGCGTCGGCAGGGGAAAGCGGGCGAGGAGGCGCGGGGCCGGGTGCCTACGGCCATACCGGACCGAACGCCCCCGATCCCGTCCGATCTCGGAAGGTAAACCGTCCCGGGCCTGGCTAGTACTTGGATGGGTGACCGCCTGGGAATCCCAGGTGCCGTAGGCAGCTTTTCCCGGTCCGAGTCAGCTCTCTCTCCTTTTCTGGGGGGGAAGGAGAGGGGGGGACGGGCCGGAAAGCCCCTCGTCGCTCCTGCCGAGTCGGAGGTCGCGGCCGCAGGTCACGGGTCTGGGCGCCTGGGGTCCGGCTCCCCACCCACCCGGCTTCCTCCGCGGAGGACCCCCCCCGGGGCCACCGAAGCCGCTGGGGGAGACGCCGGGCATGGGGCGGACTGGCCCGGACCCTCCCGGCCGCCGGCCCGCAGGTCCGCCCCGAATCCCCCCCCGCGGCCACCCAGGCCAGGCCTGGCCAGGCGGGACGGACGGCGGGTGTCCAGCGCCCAGCGGCTTCCTCCAGCGGGGACCCACGGACCCCAAAGCCGCAGGGGGAGGCCCCGGGCCTGGGACGGACTCGCTCGGACCCCCTGCGCCCGGCCGCCGGCCCGCGGGACCGCCCCGAATCCCCCCGCGGCCACCCAGGCCAGGCCTGGCCAGGCGGGACGGACGGCGGGTGTCCAGCGCCCAGCGGCTTCCTCCAGCGGGGACCCACGGACCCCAAAGCCGCAGGGGGAGACCCCAGGCCCGGGACCGACTCGCTCGGACCCCCCGCCTCCCCTGCGCCCGGCCGCCGGCCCGCGGGACCGCCCCGAATCCCCCCGCGGCCACCCAGGCCAGGCCTGGCCAGGCGGGACGGACGGCGGGTGTCCAGCTCCCAGTGGCTTCCGCCAGCGGGGACCCACGGACCCCAAAGCCGCAGGGGGAGGCCCCGGGCCCGGGACGGACTCGCTCGGACCCCCCGCCTCCCCTGCGCCCGGCCCCCGGCCCGCGGGACCGCCCCGAATCCCCCCGCGGCCATCCAGGCCAGGCCTGGCCTGGCGGGCCGGTGTGCAGCTCCCCCGGGCTTCCTCCCCCGACGACCCGCGCCCCCCTGAGCCGCAGGCGGAGACCCCGGCCCCGGGGCGGACCGGCCCGGGCTCGCCCGAGCCCCCTGCGCCCGGCCCGCAGGACCGCCCCCCCGAATCCCCCGGGAGAGGCCCGGCCTGCA
>NW_027053008.1:57500-62500 GCF_011386835.1 Chrysemys picta bellii
GGAGGGAGATCCGGGTTGACCTGCTGACCGGACGGGAAAGAGGCCACCGGGCGTCCCCCCCCTTAAAACCTAGGGGTTGACCTGGTGGCCGGAAAGCGAACCGGCCAGCAGGTGAACCCTTTCGATTCCACGGGTTGACCTGGTGCCCGGGAAGCGAACCGGCCAGCAGGTGAACCCGTTCGATTCCACGGGTTGACCTGGTGCCCGGGAAGCGAACCGGCCAGCAGGTGAACCCGTTCGATTCCACGGGTTGACCTGGTGCCCGGGAAGCGAACCGGCCAGCAGGTGAACCCGTTCGATTCCACGGGTTGACCTGGTGCCCGGGAGGGGACTCTGAAAATTTTTCAGCCCTTTCGACTCGGGGTTGACCTGGTGGCCGAGAGGGGACTCGCACGGCAGGCAAGCCGCCCTGGGCTCACCCTCCCCGGCCGCAGCGAGGGACTGCCACCCGGCCGACTGGATCGGGCCCCTGGAAGTCTGGAAAAAAGAATGGAACCTGACGCCTCCGAGGAGGGGGCGCCCAGGGAAGGAGGGAGATCCGGGTTGACCTGCTGACCGGACGGGAAAGAGGCCACCGGGCGTCCCCCCCCTTAAAACCTAGGGGTTGACCTGGTGGCCGGAAAGCGAACCGGCCAGCAGGTGAACCCGTTCGATTCCACGGGTTGACCTGGTGCCCGGGAAGCGAACCGGCCAGCAGGTGAACCCGTTCGATTCCACGGGTTGACCTGGTGCCCGGGAAGCGAACCGGCCAGCAGGTGAACCCGTTCGATTCCACGGGTTGACCTGGTGCCCGGGAGGGGACTCTGAAAATTTTTCAGCCCTTTCGACTCGGGGTTGACCTGGTGGCCGAGAGGGGACTCGCACGGCAGGCAAGCCGCCCTGGGCTCACCCTCCCCGGCCGCAGCGAGGGACTGCCTCCCGGTCGACTGGATCGGGCCCCTGGAAGTCTGGAAAAAAGAATGGAACCTGACGCCTCCGAGGAGGGGGCGCCCAGGGAAGGAGGGAGATCCGGGTTGACCTGCTGACCGGACGGGAAAGAGGCCACCGGGCGTCCCCCCCCCCTTAAAACCTAGGGGTTGACCTGGTGGCCGGAAAGCGAACCGGCCAGCAGGTGAACCCGTTCGATTCCACGGGTTGACCTGGTGCCCGGGAAGCGAACCGGCCAGCAGGTGAACCCGTTCGATTCCACGGGTTGACCTGGTGCCCGGGAAGCGAACCGGCCAGCAGGTGAACCCGTTCGATTCCACGGGTTGACCTGGTGCCCGGGAAGCGAACCGGCCAGCAGGTGAACCCGTTCGATTCCACGGGTTGACCTGGTGCCCGGGAGGGGACTCTGAAAATTTTTCAGCCCTTTCGACTCGGGGTTGACCTGGTGGCCGAGAGGGGACTCGCACGGCAGGCAAGCCGCCCTGGGCTCACCCTCCCCGGCCGCAGCGAGGGACTGCCACCCGGCCGACTGGATCGGGCCCCTGGAAGTCTGGAAAAAAGAATGGAACCTGACGCCTCCGAGGAGGGGGCACCCAGGGAAGGAGGGAGATCCGGGTTGACCTGCTGACCGGACGGGAAAGAGGCCACCGGGCGTCCCCCCCCCCTTAAAACCTAGGGGTTGACCTGGTGGCCGGAAAGCGAACCGGCCAGCCGGTGAACCCGTCCGATTCCACGGGTTGACCTGGTGGCCGGGAAGCGAACCGGCCAGCAGGTGAACCCGTTCGATTCCACGGGTTGACCTGGTGCCCGGGAGGGGACTCTGAAAATTTTTCAGCCCTTTCGACTCGGGGTTGACCTGGTGGCCGAGAGGGGACTCGCACGGCAGGCAAGCCGCCCTGGGCTCACCCTCCCCGGCCGCAGCGAGGGACTGCCACCCGGCCGACTGGATCGGGCCCCTGGAAGTCTGGAAAAAAGAATGGAACCTGACGCCTCCGAGGAGGGGGCGCCCAGGGAAGGAGGGAGATCCGGGTTGACCTGGTGACCGGACGGGAAAGAGGCCACCGGGCGTCCCCCCCTTAAAACCTAGGGGTTGACCTGGTGGCCGGAAAGCGAACCGGCCAGCCGGTGAACCCGTCCGATTCCACGGGTTGACCTGGTGGCCGGGAAGCGAACCGGCCAGCAGGTGAACCCGTTCGATTCCACGGGTTGACCTGGTGCCCGGGAGGGGACTCTGAAAATTTTTCAGCCCTTTCGACTCGCGGTTGACCTGGTGGCCGAGAGGGGACTCGCACGGCAGGCAAGCCGCCCTGGGCTGACCCTCCCCGGCCGCAGCGAGGGACTGCCTCCCGGCCGACAGGATCGGGCCCCTGGAAGTCTGGGGGGGGGGGGAATCGCCCCACGCCTCCGAGGAGGGCTGCCCGGGCGGGCCTGGCCCCGGAGCTCGAAAAAAAAAAAAAGGATCGGGCCCACTAGAGACATGGACCAGGCCGCCCTGGGCTCACCCTCCCCGGCCGCAGCGAGGGACTGCCTCCCGGCCGACTGGATCGGGCCCCTGGAAGTCTGGGGGGGGGGGGAAATGGAACCTGACGCCTCCGAGGAGGGGACGCCCAGGGAAGGAGGGAGATCCGGGTTGACCTGGTGACCGGACGGGAAAGAGGCCACCGGGCGTGCCCCCGTTAAAACCCCTAGGGGTTGACCTGGTGGCCGGAAAGCAAACCGGCCACTGGGTAGGCCGGTCGGCAACCTAGGGGTTGACCTGGTGGCCGGGAAGCGAACCGGCCAGCAGGTGAACCCGTCCGATTCCACGGGTTGACCTGGTGCCCGGGAGGGGACTCTGAAAATTTTTCAGCCCTTTCGACTCGGGGTTGACCTGGTGGCCGAGAGGGGCCTCGCACGGCAGGCAAGCCGCCCTGGGCTCACCCTCCCCGGCCGCAGCGAGGGACTGCCCCTCCCCACCCCCCGGCTGACAGGATCGGGCGCACTGGAAGTCCGGGACAGTATTTTCCCCGACGCCGGGGAGGGCGGGCGGAGGGGCTCTGGCGGCCAGCCCGGGCCCCGGAGCTCGAAAAGGAAAAAAGGACCGGGCCCGCGAGAGACGGGGGCCCTGCCGCAGGGGGGGGGGCAGTCCGACCGGGGCTCACCGTGCGGCAGGCCCGGGCGTCGGCAGGGGAAAGCGGGCGAGGAGGCGCGGGGCCGGGTGCCTACGGCCATACCGGACCGAACGCCCCCGATCCCGTCCGATCTCGGAAGGTAAACCGTCCCGGGCCTGGCTAGTACTTGGATGGGTGACCGCCTGGGAATCCCAGGTGCCGTAGGCAGCTTTTCCCGGTCCGAGTCAGCTCTCTCTCCTTTTCTGGGGGGGAAGGAGAGGGGGGGACGGGCCGGAAAGCCCCTCGTCGCTCCTGCCGAGTCGGAGGTCGCGGCCGCAGGTCACGGGTCTGGGCGCCTGGGGTCCGGCTCCCCACCCACCCGGCTTCCTCCGCGGAGGACCCCCCCCGGGGCCACCGAAGCCGCTGGGGGAGACGCCGGGCATGGGGCGGACTGGCCCGGACCCTCCCGGCCGCCGGCCCGCAGGTCCGCCCCGAATCCCCCCCCGCGGCCACCCAGGCCAGGCCTGGCCAGGCGGGACGGACGGCGGGTGTCCAGCGCCCAGCGGCTTCCTCCAGCGGGGACCCACGGACCCCAAAGCCGCAGGGGGAGGCCCCGGGCCTGGGACGGACTCGCTCGGACCCCCTGCGCCCGGCCGCCGGCCCGCGGGACCGCCCCGAATCCCCCCGCGGCCACCCAGGCCAGGCCTGGCCAGGCGGGACGGACGGCGGGTGTCCAGCGCCCAGCGGCTTCCTCCAGCGGGGACCCACGGACCCCAAAGCCGCAGGGGGAGACCCCAGGCCCGGGACCGACTCGCTCGGACCCCCCGCCTCCCCTGCGCCCGGCCGCCGGCCCGCGGGACCGCCCCGAATCCCCCCGCGGCCACCCAGGCCAGGCCTGGCCAGGCGGGACGGACGGCGGGTGTCCAGCTCCCAGTGGCTTCCGCCAGCGGGGACCCACGGACCCCAAAGCCGCAGGGGGAGGCCCCGGGCCCGGGACGGACTCGCTCGGACCCCCCGCCTCCCCTGCGCCCGGCCCCCGGCCCGCGGGACCGCCCCGAATCCCCCCGCGGCCATCCAGGCCAGGCCTGGCCTGGCGGGCCGGTGTGCAGCTCCCCCGGGCTTCCTCCCCCGACGACCCGCGCCCCCCTGAGCCGCAGGCGGAGACCCCGGCCCCGGGGCGGACCGGCCCGGGCTCGCCCGAGCCCCCTGCGCCCGGCCCGCAGGACCGCCCCCCCGAATCCCCCGGGAGAGGCCCGGCCTGCACGCCACTGACGACCCGCGGCCCCCAAAGTCGCAGGAGGCGCCCCCCCCCCCCCGGTTAGCCCCGTCTCGCTCCGCGCCCCCCGCCCCTCGCTGCCGGGACCGGGCGCCGCCCCAGAGTCAGCCGCAGCCGGCCGGCCTGAGAGCTGCCCTCCTGTGGACGACGGTGAGTTTACCTTGATACTAACCGGCCGTCAGCCAGGTCAACCCCATTGCTAGACTGGGGTGGACCTGGTGGCCGAGTGGGGACTTGGAACATTTGACAGCTGCTTCCCGGGGCTTGACCGGTTGTCCTGAACGCCCCCCACCCCCACCCCCAGCCCCCGGCTCCTGCTCCCCTCTCCCCAGCCTCGGTGCTCCGCTCCCTGCCTCGGAGGCTGCCTCTCTGCGGCGCCTGCATCGCCTCCGAGGACGCGCACCCTCCGGAGGCTGGACGTAAACCCACCACTGCCGCCGACCCGGCTCTCCGAGGGACGACTGTGAGGCCCCCCACCCCACCCCACCCCCGGACCGCCCTGGGGACGACTGCTAAGCCTCCCCCACCGGACCGCCCGGGGGAAGACTGCGACGCCTCCCGCCAGGCCCCCACCCAGCCTGGGGGAAGACTGCTAAGCCTCCCCCCCACACACACACACACACACTGTCGGGGGATGACGATTAAGCCTCTCCCGGACTGCCCGGGGGAAGACTATTAAGCCTCCCCTGGAACCACTATTAAGCCTG
>NW_027053009.1:0-74185 GCF_011386835.1 Chrysemys picta bellii
CAGGGGCAAGATTAGAAAGGCAAAGGCACAAAAATGAGCTCAAACTAGCTTACGGGAATAAAGGGAAAACAAGAAGGACTTTTTATCAATACATTAGAAGCAAGAGGAAGACCAAAGGACAGGGTAGGCCCCACTGCTTAGTGAAGAGGGAGAAAACAGTAACAGGAAACTTGGAAATGGCGGAGATGCTTAATGACTTCTTTGTTTTCGGGCTTCACCGAGAAGTCTGGAAGGAATGCCTAACATAGTGAATGCTAATGGGAAGGGGGTAGGTTTTAGCAGATAAAATAAAAAAAAGAAACAAGTTAAAAAATCACTTAGAAAAAGTTAGATGCCTGCAAGGTCACCCGGGCCTGATGAAATGCATCCTAGAATACTCAAGGAGCTAATAGAGGAGGTATCTGAGCCTCTAGCTATTATCTTTGGAAAAATCATGGGAGACGGGAGAGATTCCAGAAGACTGGAAAAGGGCAAAATATAGTGCCCATCTATAAAAAGGGGAAATAAAAAACAACCCAGGAAAACTACAGACCCCAGTGAGTTTAACTTCTGTGCCAGGGAAGATAATGGAGCAAGTAATTAAGGAAATCATCTGCAAAACACTTGGAAGGTGGTAAGGTGATAGGGAACAGCCAGCATGGATTTTGTGAAGAACAAATCATGTCAAAACCAATCTGATAGCTTTCTTTGATAGGATAACGAGCCTTGTGGAGAAGGGTGAGGCTGTGGATGTGGTATACCTAGACCTTTAGTAAGGCATTTTCATACGGTCCCTCGCATGATATTCTTATTGATAAACTAGGCAAATACAATTTAGATGGGGCCTACTATAAGGTGGGGTGCATAACTGGCTGGATAACCGTACTCAGAGAGTTGTTATTAATAGTTTCCCAATCCTGCTGGAAAAGCCCATAACGAGTTGGGGTAATCGCAGGGGTCTGTTTTTGGGGACCGGCGCTGTTTCAATATCTTCATCAACGACTTAGATATTGGCATAGAAAGTACGCTTATTAAGTTTTGCGGATGATTACCAAACTGGGAGGGATTGGCAACTGCTTTGGAGGGACAGGGGTCATAATTCAAAAATGATCTGGACAAATTGGAGAAATGGTCCTGAGTTAAAACAGGATGAAGTTTAACAAAGGACAAATGCAAAGTGCTCCACTTAGGAAGGAAACAATCAGTTTCACACATACAGAATGGGAAGAGACTGTCTAGGAAGGAGTACGGCAGAAAAGGGATCTAGGGGTTTATAGTGGACCACAAGCTAAATATGAGTCAACGGTGTGATGCTGTTGCAAAAAAAGCAAACCTGATTCTGGGATGTATTAACAGGTGTGTTTGTGAGCAAGACACGAGAAGTCATTCTTCCGCTCTACTCTGCTCTGGTTTAGGCCTCAGCTGGAGTATTGGGTCCAGTTCTGGGCAACCGCATTTTAAAAAAAGATGTGGAGAAATTGGAAAGGGTCCAGAGAAGAGCAACAAGAATGATTAAAGGTCTTGAGAAACATGACCTATGAAGGAAGGCTGAAAAGAATTGGCTTTGTTTAGTTTGGAAAAGAGAAGGACTGAGAGGAGACATGATAGCAGTTTTCAGGTATTTAAAAAGGGTGTCATAAGGAGGAGGGAGAAAAACTTGTTCACCTTAGCCTCTAAGGATAGAACCAGAAAGCAATGGGTTTAAAGTGCAGCAAGGGAGGTCTAGGTTGGACATTAGGAAAAAAGTTTCCTAACTGTCAGGGTGGTTAAACACTGGAATAAATTGCCGAGGGAGGTTCTGGAATCTCCATCTCTTGAGATATTTAAGAGTAGGTTAGATAAATGTCTATCAGGGATGGTCTAGATGGTATTTGGTCCTGCCATGCGGGCAGGGGACTGGACTCGATGACCTCTCGAGGTCCCCTTCCAGTCCCGATAATCTATGAATGTATGAAAAAAAACACTGTTTCTCCACCCCCCACCCAGGTTGGCCAGGGAGGCGGCTCTAGCAGGGGGGGCAGGAGGGATTCTGACAGCAGTGAAGTGGGTTTGCGGGGAAGTTGAGATCTTACCCCAAGTCATCCCAGACACTAATGCTAAGCCACAGGATGGCAGCATCTAGTGTTAGGGGAGTCCAAACACTATTTCAACCCTACAGTTTTTCGAGGAAACAGGAGAAAGGACAAAAGAAGTAAGAGATGAAGAGAAAGGAAGGAGGGATGGAGGAAAAGGTAAAACAAAAAGGACAAACCCTAATGTCCCCCAGTGATTCTACGGCACAAAATCCAAGGGATGGAATAAAAATTCTGCCATCTTAAAACTACTGTTTTTCCATGCCTAGAATTCAGCTGGCACCACGTGGATCAGACTGAGCAGCTGCCAAAACCTCTTGGAGGCTCTTACCTTTCTAAACAGGGACGTCTGTTTTCTAGTAAAAATCAGTAAAAGGAAAGGAGAAAACTCGAAAGAGGCCTCCTGCACGCACTCACGTACGTGAACCCTAATACTCCTCTCAGTCCCTCAAAGAAAGACCCCGAGAAGGAGACTTGCTGAAGCAAAGCCACAGGGTCTCTGAGGTTTCCCTGGCCCTGTGCTTCCTGTTCCCTGCCCAGGCTGATGTCAGCATCTCTCTCTGAGGTCCACCACCTCCCTAAACACATTTGACCAATAAGCTGACATCCTGCAAAAGACCTTTGTGATATCACTGCCACCAATCAAACCCTTAAGTGCTAATGTCCCTGCTGCTGGCCTGACACTATGAAGGTTTGAGCTACTCTCTGTGGATCACCCCCACTCAATGCGTCTTCATTCTAGGAAGCAAGTGGGCTAGACAGTAAAAACATCAGAGGCTGCTCCCAATGCTACACTCAGTGTTTTCCAAAATTAGTAGACTTTATGGCCACAAGGGACCTTTAGAGCATCTCATCTAAGCCTCTGCATATCATAGGCTTCCTGTATAGTACAATAGTTACTCTTTGGGCACACACATTCCAGAAAGGCAATCTAGTCTTCCTTCAATGACATCAAGAGATGGAGAATCCACCACTTTCCCTTTTAGTGAGTGCCAGGGGGCTCCATTTCCCCTTCCACTAGCTCCCCATTTACAGTGAGCCAGAGCAGTACCTGCAGCAGGGAGCGGGAGTTGCTGATGGCCTCAGAGGCACAGCCCCTGCAGTGTCCTCAGGAATCTGGCGCAAGTGCCGGATGATGCGGAAGCTGGTGCATCACTTTTGGCCGTGACGTCCCTCCTGCTGCAAGGGAACGAGAACCTGTCAGAGAGACTCAAACGCCCCGAGGAATCAGCGGGAATTAAGGGCACCTGGAAAAGACGGTTACTCACCGTTGTAACTGTTGTTCTTCGAGATGTGTTGCTCATATCCATTCCATTAGGTGTGTGTGCGCGCCGCGTGCACGATCGTTGGAATATTTTCTACCCTAGCAACACCGGCGGGTCGGCTGTGGAGCCCCCTAGAGTGGCGCCTTCATTGCGCTGAATATATACCCCAGCCGACCCGGCGCCCCCTCAGTTCCTTCTTGCCGGCTACTCCGACAGTGGGGACGGGGGGCGGGTTTGGAATGGATATGAGCAACACATCTCGAAGAACAACAGTTACAACGGTGAGTAACCGTCTTTTCTTCTTCGAGTGCTTGCTCATATCCATTCCATTAGGTGACTCCCAAGCCCAACTTAGGTGGTGGGGTCGGAGTGAGACATTGCTGTGTGCAAAACCGCTGATCCGAAGGCAGCATCGTCCCTGGACTGCTGCACTAGTGCATAGTGCTCTGTAAACGTGTGGACTGATGACCAAACCGCAGCTCTACAAATGTCCTGGATCGGAACTTGCGCCAGGAAAGCCGTCGAGGAAGCTTGGGCCCTCGTGGAGTGAGCGGTGAGGTGCGGTGCTGAGACACCTGCCAGGTCATAGCAAGTCCGGATGCAAGACGTAATCCAGGAGGATAGGCGTTGTGAGGAGACCGGTGAGCCTTTCATTCGGTCGGCCACTGCAACGAAGAGTTGCGTCGTCTTTCTAAAGTGCCTTGTGCGGTCAATATAGAAGGCCAGTGCCCTGCGTACGTCCAGAGAATGCAAACGTTGATCCTGGCGAGTGGCATGTGGTTTAGGATGAAAGACCGGGAGAAATATATCCTGGTTGATATGAAAAGGAGAAACCACCTTAGGGAGAAAGGCAGGATGTGGACGAAGCTGCACTTTATCCTTATGGAAAACTGTGTAAGGGGGCTCGGATGTAAGCGCCCTGAGTTCAGAAACGCGCCTTGCTGAGGTGATGGCTACGAGGAAGGCTGTCTTCCAGGATAGGTACAGAAGTGAACAGGTGGCCAGTGGCTCGAATGGAGGACCTGTGAGCTTGGAAAGAACCAGGTTGAGGTCCCACGTCGGAACGGGCTGACGTTGCTGTGGGTACATCCGGTCTAAGCCCTTGAGGAATCTAACGACCATCGGGTTAGAGAATACCGAAGACGCGAGTTCCCCTGGGTGAAAGGCCGATATAGCGGCCAGGTGAACTCTAATTGAAGATATCGCCAACCCCTGCTGTTTTAGGGAGAGGAGATATTCCAAAATGAGAGGGATAGGTGCCTGTAACGGGGACGTGGCTCGTTGTTCGCACCAACAGGAGAACCGCTTCCACTTGGCCAAGTATGTGGTCCGTGTTGAGGGCTTCCTACTGCTCAGCAGAATCTGTTGGACAGAGTGCGAGCACTGCTGCTCTGCCTGGGTGAACCATGGAGCAGCCACGCCGTGAGGTGGAGTGATTGCAGGTCGGGGTGACGCAGGCGACCGTGGTCCTGAGAGATGAGATCCGGGCATAATGGAAGCGGGATCGGTGTCTGAACCGAGAGTTCCAACAGCGTGGTGTACCAATGTTGTCTCGGCCACGCTGGGGCGATCAGAATCACCTGTGCCTGGTCTCTGCGCAATTTGAGCAGTACCTTGTGGACCAGAGGAAACGGAGGGAAGGCATAGAACAGGTGGTCTTTCCAGGGAAGGAGAAACGCATCCGAGAGGGAGCCCGGAGCTCGACCTTGCAGGGAGCAGAACACGTGGCACTTCCTGTTGTCTCGAGATGCAAACAGGTCTATCTGGGGAAACCCCCACTTCTGGAAAATGGAATGTATGATGTCCGGACGGATAGACCACTCGTGTGTTTGAAAGGACCTGCTGAGTCGGTCCGCTAAAGTGTTCTGGACTCCAGGGAGGAACGATGCCGTGAGAAGGATTGAGTGGGCGATGCAGAAGTCCCACAGGCGAATGGCCTCTTGGCATAGAATTGACGAACGTGCTCCTCCTTGCTTGTTGATGTAAAACATGGCCGTGGTGTTGTCGATGAGAACTAACACACAGCGGCCACGTAGGAGATTGAGAAATGCCTGGCACGCCAGGCGCACCGCCATCAGTTCCCGAACATTGATGTGCAGGGCTAGCTGGGGTGCAGTCCACAGGCCCTGGGTATGGTGCTCGTTGAGATGGGCGCCCCAACCCAGAGATGAAGCGTCTGTGACCAGATGCAGAGAGGGTTGTGGGGCGTGAAACGGCATCCCCTCGCAAACCACATTGTGATCTAGCCACCATGTGAGGGAGGTCAGGACCGAGTTCGGGACTGTGACCACCATGTTCAGGCTGTCCCGATGTGGGCGGTATATTGATGACACCCAGGTCTGGAGTGGGCGAAGCCGAAGTCTGGCATGCCTGGTTACGTACGTGCAGGAAGCCATGTGACCCAGCAGGGTAAGGCACGACCTCACCGTGGTAGTTGGAAAGGCCTTGAGTCCTTGAATGAGGCTCGTGATGGTGCAAAAGCGATTGTCTGGCAGGATGGCTTGTGCGCGTCTGGAGTCTAGAACCGCGCCGATGAATTCTATTCTCTGGGTAGGTTCTAGAGTGGATTTGTCCTTGTTGAGTAGGATACCCAACTTGTTGAATGTGTGCACTATTATGTGGACGTGATCTCGAACTTGTTCTTTGGTGCGACCGCGTACCAGCCAGTCGTCTAGGTACGGGAACACCTGTATCCCTTGCCGACGAAGGTACGCTGCAAACGACAGCCATACATTTCGTGAACACCCGTGGGGCCGAGGATAGGCCGAAGGGAAGGACTGCAAATTGGTAGTGCACCCTGTTTACCACGAATCGCAGGAAGCGTCTGTGAGGCGGGTAAATAGCAATGTGAAAGTATGCGTCTTTCATGTCGAGGGCGGCGAACCAATCTCCAGGATCGAGGGAAGGGATAATGGCCCCCAGAGAGACCATGCGGAACTTCAACTTTACTACGAATTTGTTGAGTCCGCGCAAGTCCAAGATAGGTCGCAGACCTCCTTTGGACTTGGGAATGAGGAAGTAACGGGAATAGAATCCCCTGCCCCTTAACTCCACTGGAACCTCCTCTATGGCCCCCATAGCGAGGAGCGTAGAAACTTCCTGTATAAGAAGTTGCTCGTGAGAAGGGTCCCTGAAGAGGGACGGGGAAGGGGGGTGGGAGGGGGGGATTGAAGAAAACTGGATAGCGTATCCCCTCTCCACCGTGCGAAGGACCCAACGGTCCGAAGTTATAAGGCACCAAACACGGTGGAAGTGGGAGAGGCGATCCCGAAAGGAGGGGGCTGGATCCTGGGGGATGACTGGGGCGCCGTCCTCGACCGCACCTTCAAAAGTTCTGCCTGGGGCCTGAAGGTGGTCTAGGTGGCCCCTGGTTCTGACCAGGTTGAGGGCCGGTCCACCTTCTTCTACCACCTCGCCCTCGCCTCCGGGCCGAGTCCTGTCTCTGACAAGGCCGGGGGGGGGTAGAAGCGCTGAGGCTGCGGTCTAAATGGCCTGCGCTGAGGGCCCACAACATGCATCCCCAAGGAACGCATGATCGTCCTGGAGTCCTTGAGGCTCTGCAGGCGAGAGTCCGTCTTTTCAGAAAACAACCCTTGACCTTCGAAGGGTAGATCCTGCAGGGTTTGCTGCAGTTCCTGAGGCAGACCCGAAACCTGGAGCCAGGAGATCCTCTGCATAGCGATACCTGAGGCCAGGGTTCTCGCAGCAGAGTCCGCTATGTCTAAGGAGGCCTGTAAGGAGGTCCGAGTCACCTTCTTACCCTCCTCTACCAGGGCTCCAAACTCCTCTCTGGACTCTTGGGGAACCAACTCCTTAAACTTCCCCATAGAGTTCCAGGAGTTAAAGCTATAGCGGCTCAAGAGCGCCTGCTGGTTAGCCGCTCTAAGTTGCAGCCCTCCGGCTGAGTAAACTTTATGGCCGAATAAATCGAGGCGCTTAGCCTCCTTTGATTTGGGCGCTGCGGCCTGCTGACCGTGGCGCTCCCTTGCGTTCACTGATGCCACCACCAGTGAACACGGCTGGGGGTGGGTATACAAGTACCCGTAGTCTTTAGACGGGACAAAGTATTTCCTTTCCACCCCTCTCGCTGTGGGCGGGATAGAGGCAGGAGTCTGCCATATCGTAGAAGCATTGGCCTGTATCGTGCGGATCAGGGGTAACGCCACCCTCGATGGGGCATCCGCTCCGAGGATATTCACGATCGGGTCGTGCACCTCCACTATCTCCTCCGCCTGCAGGTCCATGTTACGGGCCATCCTGCGCAGAAGATCCTGGTGAGCCCGAAGATCTATTGGAGGTGGGCCTGTGCACGATGTGCCCGCCACTGCCTCATCCGGAGAAGAAGAGGAAGATGCCTCCGGTGGAACAGGATCCAAGGGCTGGTCCTGTTCTCCCTGTTCCTGGGCTGGAGCATCACCTGCGCCTGGGTCCAGGGCGTCAGGTGGTGCGGACACAGAAGCCTCCATGCCCCCTGGCGGAGGCCGAGAAATGGTGGACTCCGGGGCCCTTCTGACGGAGTGACCGGAGCGAGAGATCGAAGCAATTGGAGCCCCTTGCGCCTGATGGTACGCCCACGGGGTCCAAAACGACCAGTGAGATGGGCCATGAGAATGGTCCTCTGTCGTGTCCTGCCAATGTCCCAAGTCCTGTTCCTCGGCTTGCCCCTGAGGGGGGTATGCCGATCTCGAGAGGTCCTCCGAGGAGCGGGACACCGATCTCGATGGCCACGGCGGTGCCGAGAGCGTCGAGACGATTCCCGTGGGCTGCGGTGCCGCACGGTGCCGGTCCGGAGATGATCTATCTCTACGCGGTGCCGGCGATTGGTGCCGGGACCGCGACCGGTGCCGATGACCTCGTCGGTGCCGGGAGTCGGATCTGGACCTCGACGAGGACCTGGAGTATGCCCGGTGCCGGGAGAGGCCTCTCGACGTCGAGCGTCGACCGTAGCGGTGCCGAGAACTACGTCTCGACGTTGATCGGTGCCGACGATCATAGCGGTGCCGAGACGTAGAGCGGTGCCACGAAGAAGATCTTGGCCGCGAGTACGACCGGTGCCGAGGCGATATTCGGTGCCGGGACTGCGAGCGGCGTGGGGACCTGCTTCGGGACCTGGATCGGTGCCGAGGTTCCAGCCCTTGCGATGGAGGGCGCATCAAGGCAGGTTTCCCCCTCGACTGGACCGGGCGACTCAACGGTGCCGTCGGTGCCGGTGGTTGGGGCGGTGCCGGCTCCGTGAGAGCTATTAAGTCTCTCGCCGCCGCGAAGGTCTCTGGAGTCGACGGGAGGCACTGTATCACCGCCGGCCTCGGTGGAGACGCTATCTGCACCGGACTCAACGGCCTCGGCGCCGGAGTCGACGGTGCTGGAGGCACCTGTTTCCGGTGCTCCACCGGTGGACGCGGCTCTACCCCCAGCACTGGGGGAGCCGGCGTCTTCGGCACGGAGGTCCCCGTCTTATGGGCTTTTTTATGCCCCGGGGATAATGACCGGCGCCGAGGCACTTGCTGTACTTGCGGTGCCGACGAGGTCCGGTGCCGGGGAGGCTTGTCCGACGCCACTCGCGTGGTCGTCATAGCCGGTGCCGCCGGGGCACTGCGCACCGAGGCGCTAGGTGCCGGGGCCTGACTTGTAGACGGAGCGTCCGGACTAAGTGCCACCTCCATCAGGAGTTGCCGGAGCCGAAAGTCCCGCTCCTTCTTGGTCCTTGGTCTGAAGGCCTTACAGATCTTGCACTTATCTGTTTGATGGGACTCTCCCAGGCACTTCAGACAGGAGTCGTGCGGGTCGCTCGTGGGCATAGGCTTAGCGCAGGAGGCGCACTGCTTGAAGCCGGGAGCGTTGGGCATGAGCCCGGCCCCACAGCCGGGGGAGAAAGGGGGAGACGACCCTCTTAATCCCCTGAACTACAATAACAACTAAAACAACTTTAAACTATTTAACTATTTAACTATAAACACTAGAACTACAACTATAACTATAACTGCGAATGACTAACTAAGCTAGGGAGAGTGGAGAACAGCTAAGCAGCGCTCCACAGTTCCAACGACCGTCAGGGGCGGTAAGAAGGAACTGAGGGGGCGCCGGGTCGGCTGGGGTATATATTCAGCGCCATGAAGGCGCCACTCTAGGGGGCTCCACAGCCGACCCGCCGGTGTTGCTAGGGTAGAAAATCTTCCGACGATCGTGCACGCGGCGCGCACACACACCTAATGGAATGGATATGAGCAAGCACTCGAAGAAGAACCAGCTATCTCCCCCTCAGTGCCCTTGACAGCTGTTCCACCTCCAAACCACAGCTCAAGTTATTAGTACCTTTGGACACAGACTGGCTAACCTAGTGAGGAGGGCTTTAAACTAGGTTCGACGGGGACAGGTGAGCAAAGCCCACAGGTAAGTGGGGAACATGGAGACCGGGGAGATGGGTCAAAAACGAGAGGGAGTGTGGGCTATATTGTCAGAGGGAAAGGAGGGTCAGGACAAAACTGGGAGGAAAGATCAAACCAGTATCTTAGATGTCTATATACAAATGCGAGAAGTATGGGGAATAAGCAGGAAGAACTGGAAGTGCTAATAAATAAATACAACTATGACATTGTTGGCATCACTGAAACTTGGTGGGATAATACACGTGATTGGAATGTTGGTGTGGATGGGTACAGCTTGCTCAGGAAGGATAGACAGGGGAAAAAGGGAGGAGGTGTTGCCTTGTATATTAAAAATGTACACACTTGGACTGAGGTAGAGATGGACATAGGAGACGGAAGTGTTGAGAGTCTCTGGGTTAGGCTAAAAGGGGTAAAAAACAAGGGAGATGTCATGCTAGGAGTCTACTACAGGCCACCTAACCAGGTGGAAGAGGTGGATGAGGCTTTTTTTAAGCAACTAACAAAATCATCCAAAGCCCAAGATTTGGTGGTGATGGGGGACTTCAACTATCCGGCTATATGTTGGGAAAATAACACAGCGGGGCACAGACTATCCAACAAATTCCTGGACTGCATTGGAGACAACTTTTTATTTCGGAAGGTTGAAAAAGCTACTGGGGGGAAGCTGTTCTAGACTTGATTTTAACAAATAGGGAGGAACTCGTTGAGAATTTGAAAGTAGAAGGCAGCCTGGGTGAAAGTGATCATGAAATCATAGAGTTTGCAATTCTAAGGAAGGGTAGAAGGGAGAACAGCAAAATAGAGACAATGGATTTCAGGAAGGCAGATTTTGGTAAGCTCAGAGAGCTGATAGGTAAGGTCCCATGGGAATCAAGACTGAGGGGAAAAACAACTGAGGAGAGTTGGCAGTTTTTCAAAGGGACACTATTAAGGGCCCAAAAGCAAGCTATTCCGCTGGTTAGGAAAGATAGAAAATGTGGCAAAAGACCACCTTGGCTTAACCATGAGATCTTGCATGATCTAAAAAATAAAAAGGAGTCATATAAAAAATGGAAACTGGGACAGATTACAAAGGATGAATATAGGCAAACAACACAGGAATGCAGGGGCAAGATTAGAAAGGCAAAGGCACAAAATGAGCTCAAACTAGCTACGGGAATAAAGGGAAACAAGAAGACTTTTTATCAATACATTAGAAGCAAGAGGAAGACCAAAGACAGGGTAGGCCCACTGCTTAGTGAAGAGGGAGAAACAGTAACAGGAAACTTGGAAATGGCGGAGATGCTTAATGACTTCTTTGTTTCGGGCTTCACCGAGAAGTCTGAAGGAATGCCTAACATAGTGAATGCTAATGGGAAGGGGGTAGGTTTAGCAGATAAAATAAAAAAAGAACAAGTTAAAAATCACTTAGAAAAGTTAGATGCCTGCAAGTCACCCGGGCCTGATGAAATGCATCCTAGAATACTCAAGGAGCTAATAGAGGAGGTATCTGAGCCTCTAGCTATTATCTTTGGAAAATCATGGGAGACGGGAGAGATTCCAGAAGACTGGAAAAGGGCAAATATAGTGCCCATCTATAAAAAGGGAAATAAAAACAACCCAGGAAACTACAGACCCCAGTGAGTTTAACTTCTGTGCCAGGGAAGATAATGGAGCAAGTAATTAAGGAAATCATCTGCAAACACTTGGAAGGTGGTAAGGTGATAGGGAACAGCCAGCATGGATTTGTGAAGAACAAATCATGTCAAACCAATCTGATAGCTTTCTTTGATAGGATAACGAGCCTTGTGGATAAGGGTGAGGCTGTGGATGTGGTATACCTAGACTTTAGTAAGGCATTTCATACGGTCTCGCATGATATTCTTATTGATAAACTAGGCAAATACAATTTAGATGGGGCTACTATAAGGTGGGTGCATAACTGGCTGGATAACCGTACTCAGAGAGTTGTTATTAATAGTTCCCAATCCTGCTGGAAAGCCATAACGAGTGGGGTATCGCAGGGGTCTGTTTTGGGACCGGCGCTGTTCAATATCTTCATCAACGACTTAGATATTGGCATAGAAAGTACGCTTATTAAGTTTGCGGATGATACCAAACTGGGAGGGATTGCAACTGCTTTGGAGGACAGGGTCATAATTCAAAATGATCTGGACAAATTGGAGAAATGGTCTGAGTTAAACAGGATGAAGTTTAACAAAGACAAATGCAAAGTGCTCCACTTAGGAAGGAACAATCAGTTTCACACATACAGAATGGGAAGAGACTGTCTAGGAAGGAGTACGGCAGAAAGGGATCTAGGGGTTATAGTGGACCACAAGCTAAATATGAGTCAACGGTGTGATGCTGTTGCAAAAAAAGCAAACCTGATTCTGGGATGTATTAACAGGTGTGTTGTGAGCAAGACACGAGAAGTCATTCTTCCGCTCTACTCTGCTCTGGTTAGGCCTCAGCTGGAGTATTGGGTCCAGTTCTGGGCACCGCATTTTAAAAAAGATGTGGAGAAATTGGAAAGGGTCCAGAGAAGAGCAACAAGAATGATTAAAGGTCTTGAGAACATGACCTATGAAGGAAGGCTGAAAGAATTGGCTTTGTTTAGTTTGGAAAAGAGAAGACTGAGAGGAGACATGATAGCAGTTTTCAGGTATTTAAAAGGGTGTCATAAGGAGGAGGGAGAAAACTTGTTCACCTTAGCCTCTAAGGATAGAACCAGAAGCAATGGGTTTAAAGTGCAGCAAGGGAGGTCTAGGTTGGACATTAGGAAAAAGTTCCTAACTGTCAGGGTGGTTAAACACTGGAATAAATTGCCGAGGGAGGTTGTGGAATCTCCATCTCTTGAGATATTTAAGAGTAGGTTAGATAAATGTCTATCAGGGATGGTATTTGGTCTCATAGACTCATAGACTTTAAGGTCAGAAGGGACCATTATGATCATCTGGTCTGACCCCCTGCATGCTGCAGGCCACAAGACCCTTCCCTGGACTGTGCCGTTGAAGTCCCCAATCCTGTGTTTTAGTGACTTCAATCGGCAGGGACCCTCCTGCTAGTGATCCCTGCCCCATGCTGCGGAGGAAGGCGAAAAACCTCCAGCGGCTCAGCCAATCTACCCTGGAGGAAAATTCCTTCCCGACCCCAAATATGGTGATCAGTAATACCCCGAGCATGTAGGCAAGAGTCTCCAGCCTGACCCTTGTTTGCCATTATGCTATTTACGTACCATTGCTTGGTTTTCCTCGGCTACTATGTTTTACCATTAAACCATTCCCTCCATAAACTTATCCAACTTAATCTTAAAACCAGACAGGTCCGTTGCCCCCACCGTTTCCCTCGGAAGGCCGTTCCAATATTTCACCCCTCTGACGGTCAGAAACCTTCGTCTGATTTCAAGCCTGAACTTCCCCACGGCCAGTTTATATCCATTGGTTCTCGTGTCCACATTAGTACTCAGCTGAAATAATTCCTCTCCCTCCCTTGTATTTATCCCTCTGATATATTTAAAGATAGCAATCATATCCCCCCTCAGCCTTCGTTTTGTCAGACTAAACAACCTGAGCTCCTCTAATCTCTTTTCATACGACAGGTTTTCCATTCCTCTGATCATCCTAGTCGCCCTTCTCTGCACCCGTTCCAATTTGAGTTCATCTTTTTTAAACATGGGAGACCAGAACTACACACAGTACTCCAAATGAGGTCTCACCAGCGCCGTATACAACGGAAGCAGGACCTCCTTATCCCTACTAGATATACCTCGCCTAATACATCCCAAGACCGCATTGGCTTTTTTCACAGCCACGTCACATTGTCAACTCATAGTCATCCTGCGGTCTACAAGGACCCCTAGGTCCTTCTCCTCTTCCGTTACTTCTAACCAATGCGTCCCCATCTTGTAACTAAAATTGTTATTAGTCATCCCCAAGTGCATCACCTTACACTTTTCACTATTAAATTTCATCTTATTTCTGACACTCCAATTCACAAGCTCATTCAAGTCTCCCTGCAGAATATCCCTATCCTCCTCCGAATTTGCAACTCCTCCCACCTTCGTATCATCCGCAAACTTTATCAGCCCACTCTTGCAATCGGTTCCGAGGTCAGTTATAAATAGATTAAA
This sequence comes from Chrysemys picta bellii, assembly GCF_011386835.1. Lineage (NCBI taxonomy): Eukaryota > Metazoa > Chordata > Testudines > Emydidae > Chrysemys > Chrysemys picta. The sequence continues at coordinate 13,814 of NW_027053009.1, forward strand.
TAAAATGGGTCCCAAAACCGAACCTTGAGGCACTCCACTAGTAACCTCCCTCCAACCCGACAGTTCACCCTTTAATACGACCCGCTGCATTCTCCCCATTAACCAATTCTTTATCCACCTCTGGATTTTCATATCGATCCCCATGTTTTCCAGTTTAACCAATAATTCCTCATGGGGTACAGTATCAAACGCTTTACTGAAATCCAGGTATATTAGGTCTACCGCATTTCCCTTATCTAATAAGTCCGTTACATGGTCCTGCCATGCGGGCAGGGGACTGGACTCGATGACCTCTCGAGGTCCCTTCCAGTCCTAGAATCTATGAACGTATGAAAAAAACACTGTTCTCCACCCCCACCCAGGTTGGCCAGGGAGGCGGCTCTAGCAGGGGGGGCAGGAGGGATTCTGGCAGCAGTGAAGTGGGTTGCGGGGAAGTTGAGATCTTGACCCAAGTCATCCCAGACACTAATGCTAAGCCACAGGATGGCAGCATCTAGTGTCAGTGGAGTCCAAACACTATTTCAACCCCACAGTTTTCGATGAACTTCCCACAAGGAGAGGTGATGAGCACCCCCAGCAACACACACACACACACACACACCACTCCTGGTGGTGGGAGGGGAACAGGAGAAAGGACAAAAGAAGTAAGAGATGAAGAGAAAGGAAGGAGGGATGGAGGAAAAGGTAAAACAAAAAGGACAAACCCTAATGTCCCCAGTGATTCTACGGCACAAAATCCAAGGGATGGAATAAAATTCTGCCATCTTAAACTACTGTTTTCCATGCCTAGAATTCAGCTGGCACCACGTGGATCAGACTGAGCAGCTGCCAAAACCTCTTGGAGGCTCTTACCTTCTAAACAGGGACGTCTGTTTTCTAGTAAAATCAGTAAAAGGAAAGGAGAAAACTCGAAAGAGGCTCCTGCACGCACTCACGTACGTGAACCCTAATACTCTCTCAGTCCTCAAAGAAAGACCCCGAGAAGGAGACTTGCTGAAGCAAAGCCACAGGGTCTCTGAGGTTTCCCTGGCCCTGTGCTCCTGTCCTGCCAGGCTGATGTCAGCATCTCTCTCTGAGGTCACCACCTCCCTAACACATTTGACCAATAAGCTGACATCCTGCAAAAGACCTTTGTGATATCACTGCCACCAATCAAACCCTTAAGTGCTAATGTCCTGCTGCTGGCCTGACACTATGAAGGTTTGAGCTACTCTCTGTGGATCACCCCACTCAATGCGTCTTCATTCTAGGAAGCAAGTGGGCTAGACAGTAAAACATCACAGGCTGCTCCCAATACTACACTCAGTGTTTCCAAAATCTGTAGACTTTATGGCCACAAGAGACCTTTAGAGCATCTCATCTAAGCCCCTGCATATCATAGGCCTCCTGTATAGTACAATAGTTACTTTTTGGGCACACACATTCCAGAAAGGCATCTAGTCTTCATTCAATGACATCAAGAGATGGAGAATCCACCACTTTCCCTTTTAGTGAGTGCCAGGGGGCTCCATTTCCCCTTCCACTAGCTCGCCATTTACAGGGAGACAGAGCAGTACCTGCAGCAGGGAGCGGGAGTTGGGGGACAAAAGAAGTAAGAGATGAAGAGAAAGGAAGGAGGGATGGAGGAAAAGGTAAAACGAAAAGGACAAACCCTAGTGTCCCCAGTGATTCCACGGGACAAAATTCCAGGGAGGGAAGAAAATTCTGCCACCTTAAACTACTGTTTTCCATGCGGAGAATTCAGCTGGCACCAGATGGATCAGACTGAGCAGGTTCCAAAACCTCTTGGAGGCTCTTACCTTCTAATTTTCAAGTAAAATCAGTAAAAGGAAAGGAGAAAACTCGAAAGAGGCTCCTGCTCGCACTCACATACGTCAACCCTAACACTCCCTCTGTCCTCAAAAAGAAACCTTGAGAAGGAGACTTGCTGAAGCAAAGCCACAGGGGTCTCTGAGGTTTCCCTGGTCGTAAGCCCCTGTCCTCCCTGGCTGAAGACAGCATCTCTCTCTGAGGTCACCACCTCCCTAACACCTTTGACCAGTACGCTGAGGTCCTTGAAAAAACCTTTGTGATATCACTGCCACACCCAACCAAACCCTAAAGTGCTCATGTCCTGCTGCTGGCCTGACACTTTGAAGGTTTGAGCTACGCTCTGTGGATCACACCACAAAATTCGTCTTCATTCTAGGAAGCAAGCTAGCTAGACAGTAAAACATCAGAGGCTGCTCCCAATACTACACTCAGTGTTTCCAAAAGTAGGAGACTTTCTGGCCAGAGGAGACCTTTACAGCATCTCATCTAACCCCCTCCATATCATAGGCTTCCAATATAGTACAATAGTTACTTTTTGGGCACACACATTCCAGAAAGGCATCTAGTCTTCAATCAATGACATCAAGAGTTGGAGAATCCACCACTTTCCCTTTTAGTGAATGCCAGGGGGCTCCATTTCCCCTTCCACTAGCTCCCCATTTACAGTGAGCCAGAGCAGTACCTGCAGCCGGGAGAGGGAGTTGCTAAGGCCTCAGAGGAACAGCCCCTGCAGTGTCTCAGGCACATGGCGTAAGTGCCGGATGATGCGAAGCTGGTGCATCCCTTTGGCCGTGACGTCCTCCTCCTGCAAGGGAACGAGAACCTGTCAGAGACTCAAATGCCCCGAGGAATCAGGGGCAATTAAGGACACCTGGAACCAGCAGTATTTACACCCAGCACCTGCCCACCACTGAGGGATGAATTCACCTCCTGAACCCCAGAATGGAGTCGTCTTCTCCTTTCTAGTAATCTCCAGTGCCAACCCCCGTCCTTGTAGGGTGAGCTCCTGCTACCTCCCCCTCAGTGCCCTTGACAGCTGTTCCACCTCCAAACCACAGCTCAAGTTATCAGAACCCTCTTCTCCACCCCCACCCAGGTTGGGCAAGGAGGCGGCTCTAGCAGGGGGGGCAGGTGGGATTCTGGCAGCAGTGAAGTGGGTTGCGGGGAGGTTGAGATCTTGCCCCAAGTCATCCCAGACACTAATGCTAAACCACACGATGGCAGCATCTAGTGTCAGTGGAGTCCAAGCACTATTTCAACCATACAGTTTTGGATCAACTCCCAACAAGGGGAGGTGAAGAGCACCCCCAGCAACACACACACACACACATATATACCACTCCTGGTGGTGGGAGCGGAACAAGAGAAAGGACAAAAGAAGTAAGAGATAAAGAGAAAGGAAGGAGGGATGGAGGAAAAGGTAAAACGAAAAGGACAAACCCTAATGTCCCCAGTAATTCTACCAGACAAAATTACAGGGAGGGATTAAAATTCTGCCACCTTGAACTAGTGTTTTCCATGCCTAGAATTCAGCTGGCACCAGATGGATCAGACTGAGCAGGTTCCAAAACCTCTTGGAGGCTCTTACTTTCTAAACAGGGATGTCTGTTTTCTAGTAAAATCAGTAAAAGGAAAGGAGACAACTCGAAAGAGGCTCCTGCTCTCACTCAAATACGTGAATTCTAATACTCTCTCAGTCCTCAAGAGAAACCTCGAGAAGGAGACTTGCTGAAGCAAAGCCACAGGGGTCTCTGAGGTTTCCCTGGCCATGCGCCCCTGTCCTGCCTCGCTGATGGCAGCATCTCTCTCTGAGGTTACCACCTCCCTAACACCTTTGACCAATATGCTGAGGTCCTGCAAAAGACCTTTGTGATATCACTGCCACCAATCAAACCCTTAAGTGCTAATGTCCTGCTGCTGGCCTGACACTATGAAGGTTTGAGCTACTCTCTGTGGATAACCCCACTCAATGCGTCTTCATTCTAGGAAGCAAGTGGGCTAGACAGTAAAACATCAGAGGCTGCTCCCAATGCTACACTCAGTGTTTCCAAAATTAGTAGACTTTATGGTGTAAGAGACCTTTAGAGCATCTAATCTAACCCGCTGCATATCATAGGCCTCCTGTATAGTACAATAGTTACTCTTTGGGCACACACATTCCAGAAAGGCATCTAGTCTTCCTTCAATGACATCAAGAGATGGAGAATCCACCACTTTCCCTTTTAGTGAGGGCCAGGGGGCTCCATTTCCCCTTCCACTAGCTCGCCATTTACAGTGAGCCAGAGCAGTACCTGCAGCAGGGAGCACGAGTTGCTGAAAGACTCAGAGGAACAACCCATGCAGTGTCTCAGGCACCTGGCGCAAGTGGCGGATGATGCGGGTGCATCACTTTGGCCGTGACGTCCTCCTGCTGCAAGGGAACGAGAACCTGTCAGAGACTCAAACGCCCCGAGGAATCAGGGGGAATTAAGGGAACCTGGAACCAGCAGTATTTCCACCCAGCACCTGCCCATCAATGAGAGATGAATTCACCTCCTGAACCCCAAAATGGAGTCTTCTTGTCCTTTCTAGAAACCTCCAGAGCCAACCCCCCTCCTTGTAGGGTGAGCTCCTGTTACCTCCTGCTCAGTGCCCTTCACAGATATTCCACCTCCAAACCACAGCTCCAGTCATCAGAACCCTCTTCTCCACCCCGACACAGGTTGGGCTGGGAGGCGGCTCTAACAGGGTGTGCAGGAGGGATTCTGACAGCAGTGAAGTGGGTTGCAGGGAGGTTGAGATCTTGACCCAAGTCATCCCAGACACTAATGCTAAGTCACACAATGGCAGCATCTACTGTCAGTGGGGTCCAAGCACTATTTCAACCCCACAGTTTTGGATCAACTCCCCACAAGGGGAGGAGAAGAGAACCATCAGTACCACACACACACACACACACACACCACTCCTGGTGGTGTGAGGGGAACAAGAGAAAGGACAAAAGAAGTAAGAGATGAAGAGAAAGGAAGGAGGGATGGAGGAAAAGGGAAAAGGAAAAGGACAAACCCTAATGTCCCCATGTCGGACATCAGGAATGGTAACATACATAAGCCAGTATGTGAACACTTCAATCTCCCTGGTCATTCTATTACAGATTTAAAAGTCACTATCATTGAACAAAAAAACTTCAGAAATAGACTTCAAAGAGAAACAGCAGAACTAAAATTCATTTGCAAATTCAACACCATTAATCTGGGCTTGAATAGGGACTGGGAGTGGCTGGCTCACTACAGAAGCAGCTTTTCCTCTCCTGGAATTGACACCTCCTCATCTATTATTGGGAGTGGACTACATCCACCCTGATTTTTGAATTGGCCCTGTCAACACTGGTTCTCCACTTGTGAAGTAATTCCCTGCTCTCCATGTGTCAGTATATAATGCCTGCATCTGTAACTTTCACTCTATGCATCCGAAGAAGTGAGGTTTTTACTCACGAAAGCTTATGCCCAAATAAATCTGTTAGTCTTTAAGGTGCCACCAGACTCCTTGTTGTTTTCCTAATATCCCCAGTGATTCTACGGGACAAAATCCCAGGGAGGGAATAAAATTCTGCCACCTTAAACTAGTGTTTTCCATGCCTAGAATTCAGATGGCACCAGGTGGATCAGACTGAACAGGTTACAAACCTCTCCGAGGCACTTACTTTCTCAACAGGGACTTCTGTTTTCTAGTAAAATGGGTAAAAGGAAAGGAGAAAACTCAAAAGAGGCTCCTGCTCACACTCACATATGTGAACCCTAATACTCTCTCAGTCCTCAAAGAGAGCTCGAGAAGGAGACTTGCTGAAGCAAAGCCACAGGGGTCTCTGAGGTTTCCCTGGCCCTGCGCCCCTGTTTTGCCTGGCTGATGTGAGCATCTCTCTCTGAGGTCACCACCTCCCTAACAACTTTGACCAATAGGCTGAGCTCCTGCAAAAGGCCTTTGTGATGTCACTGCCACACCCACCCATCCCCTGAAGTGCTAATATCCTGCTGCTGGCCTGACACTTTGAAGGTTTGAGCTACTCTCTGTGGATCACCCCACTCAATGCGTCTTCATTCTAGGAAGCAAGCCGGTTAGACAGTAAAACATTAGAGGCTGCTCCCAATGCTACACTCAGTGTTTCCAAAATTAATACACTTTATGGCCAGAAGAGACCTTTAGAGCATCTCATCTAACCCCCTGCATATCATAGGCTTCCTGTATAGGACAATAGTTACTTTTTGGGCACAAACATTCCAGAAAGGCATCTAGTTTCATTCAATGACTTCAAGAGATGGAGAATCCACCACTTTCCCTTTCACTGAGTGCCAGGGGGCTCCATTTCCCCTTCCACTAGCTCCCCATTTACAGTGAGCCAGAGCAGTACCTGCAACAGGGAGCGGGAGTTGCTGAAGGCCTCAGAGGCACAACCCCTGCAGTGTCTCTGGCACCTGGCGCAAGTGATGGATGATGCGGAGCTGGTGCCTCACTTTGGCCGTGACGCCCTCCTGCTGCAAGGGAATGAGAACCAGTCAGACTCAAACGCCCCGAGGAATCAGGGGGAATTAAGGGCACCTGGAACCAGCAGTATTTCCACTCAGCACCTGCCCAACACTGAGGGATAAATTCACCTCCTGAAACCCAGAATGGAGTCTTCTTGTCCTTTCTAGTAACCTCGAGTGCCAATCCCCCTCCTTCTAGGGTGAGCTCCTGCTACCTCCCCCTCAGTGTCCTTGACAGCTGTTCCACCTCCAAACCACAGCTTAAGTCATCAGAAACCTCTTCTAGACCCCCACCAAGGTTGGGCTGGGAGACGGGTCTAGCAGTGGGGGCAGGAGGGATTCTGGCAGCAGTGAAGTGGGTTGCGGGGAGGTTGAGATCTTGCCCAAGTCATCCGAGACACTAACGCTAAGCCACAGGATGGCAGCATCTAGTGTCTGTGGAGTCCAAGCACTATTTCAACCCCACAGTTTTGGATGAACTTCCCACAAGAGGAGGTGAAGATCACCCCCAGCAACACACACACACACACACACACCCCACTCCTGGTGGTGGGAGGGGAACAGGAGAAAGGACAAAAGAAGTAAGAGATGAAGAGAAAGGAAGCAGGGATGGTGGAAAAGGTAAAATGAAAAGGACAAACCCTAATGTCCCCAGTGATTCCACGGGACAAAATCCCGTGTGGACTACAAAATTCTGTCACCTTGAACTAGTGTTTTCCATGCCTAGAATTCAACGGGCACCAGGTGGATCAGACTGAGCAGGTTCAAAAACCTCTTGGAGGCTCTTACCTTCTAAACAGGGACGTCTGTTTTCTAGTAAAATCAGTAAAAGGGAAGGAGAAAACTCGAAAGAAGCTCCTGCTCGCACTCACATATGTGAACCCTAATACTCTCTCAGTACTCAAAGAGAGACCTCGAGAAGGAGACTTGCTAAAGCAAAGCCACAGGGGTCTCTGAGGTTTCCCTGTCCCTGCGCCCCTGACTGATGTCAGCATCTCTCTCTGAGGTCACCACCTCCCTAACACCTTTGACCAATATGCTGAGATACTGCATGTAGCGGGGCGGCCTGGCTCCCAGGCGCCCCAGGAAGTCAAGGCCACCGCGGCCTGTCCCCACCCCCCGGAAGTCAAGGGGCGGGACAGGAAGTATAAAGGCCAAGCCACAGCGCTCAGTAGCTGGCCGGCAGTGGGAGAGGACAGACGCTGGTGCCCGAGCTCCCGCGGACCTGAGCCTGCCGAGAGCCCGGTATCCTGAGGAACGGTCTGAGCTTCCCCCGCCAAGGGCCCAGAGGGTGTGACAGACCTACCTGCTGCTCGGGGCCCGGAGGAGCCCATGATCTGCGACCCAGCAGATGGAACTCAGGAGGAACAGGTACCCATGGAGGAGGAGATGGGAAGTGGCCCGGGGATAGCAGACCCCGAACCCATGTCAGTGTGTTGCGGTCAGGATCCCCACTGACTGCGCGGCAGACGGACTGCTGCGGATAGGGCCCCGGGCTGGAACACAGTGGAGTGGGTGGGCCTGTGTTCCCCCCTGCCACCCCGTGCTGGGTGGCAGTCTCTCCTCCTCCTTGTCCAAGGGGCCTGGGCCTCTGACTGACGATTGGTTTGCTGCCCCGCCCTGACCTAGGGCCTGGGCTAACCCAAACTGACCCAGCTCCTGCTACAAGGCCTGGGCCGCTGACTGACTACTGGTTTGTTCCCCGCCCTGACCAAGGGCCGGAGCTGTTGATTGTGTGCTCAGTCCCTGCATAAGGGCCTGAGCTCTGAACTGTTGATTGTGTGCTCAGTCCCTGCACAAAGGCCTGAGCGCCGAACTGCTAATTGTGTGCTCAGCCCCTACCCAAAGGTCTGGGCCCTAGACTGTTATTCGCTTTGTAGCGGGGCGGCCTGGCTCCCAGGTACCCCAGGAAGGGACGAGCCCCACCCCGGAACTACTACACTGCAAAAGGCCTTTGTGATGTCACTGCCACACCCACCCATCCCCTGAAGTGCTAATGTCCTGCTGCTGGCCTGACACTTTGAAGGTTTCAGCTACTCTCTGTGGATCACCCCACTCGATGCGTCTTCATTCTAGGAAGCAAGCCGGCTAGACAGTAAAGCATCAGAGGCTGCTCCCAATGCTACACTCAGTGTTTCCAAAATTACTACACTTTATGGCCAGAAGAGACCTTTAGAACATCTCATCTAACCCCCTGCATATCATAGGATTCCTGTATAGTACAATAGGTACTTTTTGGGCACACACATTCCAGAAAGGCATCTAGTCTTCATGAAATGACATCAAGAGATGGAGAATCCACCACTTTCCCTTTTACTGAGTGCCAGGGGGCTCCATTTCCCCTTCCACTAGCACCCCATTTACAGTGAGCCAGAGCAGTACCTGCAGCAGGGAGCGGGAGTTGCTGATGGCCTCAGAGGCACAGCCCCTGCAGTGTCTCTGGCACCTGGCACAAATGCCGGATGATGCGGAGCTGGTGCATCACTCTGGCCATGACGTCCTCCTGCTGCAAGGGAACGAGAACCTGTCAAAGACTCAAACGCCCCGAGGAATCAGGGGGAATTAAGGGCACCTGGAACCAGCAGTATTTAAACTGACTACCTGCCCACCACTGAGGGATGAATTCACATCCTGAACCCCAGAATGGAGTCTTCTTGTCCTTTCTAGTAACCTCCAGTGCCAACCCACCACCTTGTAGGGTGAGCTCCTGCTACCTCCCCCTCAGTGCCCTTGACAGCTGTTCTACCTCCAAACCACAACTCAAGTTATCAGAACCCTCTTCTCCACCCCCACCCAGGTTGGGCAGGGAGGCGGCTCTAGCAGGGGGGGCAGGAGGGATTCTGCCAGCAGTGAAGTGGGTTGCGGGGAGGTTGAGATCTTGCCCCAAGTCATCCCAGACACTAATGCTAAGCCACAGGATGGCAGCATCTAGTGTCATTGGAGTTCAAGCACTATTTCAACCCCACAGTTTTGGATCAACTTCCCACAAGGGGAGGTGAAGAGTACCGCCAGCAACACACACACACACACCACTCCTGGTGGTGGCAGGTGAACAGGAGAAAGGACAAAAGAAGTAAGAGATTAAGAGAAAGGAAGGAGGGATGGAGGAAAGGGTAAAACGAAAATGACAAACACTAATGTCCCCTGTGATTCTACGGGACAAAATCCCACAGAGGGAATAAAATTCTGCCATCTTAAACTACTGTTTTCCATGCCTAGAATTCAGCTGGCACCAGATGGATCAGACTGAGCAGGTTCCAAAACCTCTTGGAGGCTCTTACCTTCTAAATAGGGACGTCTGTTTTCTAGTAAAATCCGTCAAAGGAAAGGAGAAAACTCCAAAGAGGCTCCTGCTCGCACTCACACATGTGAACACTAATATTCTCTCAGTCCTCAAAGAGAGACCTCGAGAAGGAGACTTGCTGAAGCAATAACAGACACTTGGTGGGATAACTCACATGACTGGAGTACTGTCATGGATGGATATAAACTGTTCAGGAAGGACAGGCAGGGCAGAAAAGGTGGGGGAGTTGCATTGTATGTAAGAGAGGAGTATGAGTGCTCAGAGGTCCGGTATGAAACTGTAGAAAAACCTGAGAGTCTCTGGATAAAGTTGAGAAGTGTGAGCAACAAGGGGGATGTCACGGTTGGAGTCTGGTATAGACCACCAGACCAGGGGGATGAGGTGGACGAGGCTTTCTTCTGGCAACTAGCAGAAGTTGCTAGATCGCAGGCCCTGGTTCTCATGGGAGACTTTAATCACCCTGATATCTGCTAGGAGAGCAATACAGCGGTGCACAGACAATCCAGGAAGTTTTTGGAAAGTGTAGGGCACAATTTCCTGGTGCAAGTGCTGGAGGAACCAACTAGGGGCAGAGCTTTTCTCGACCTGCTGCTCACAAACAGGGAAGAATTAGTAGGGGAAGCAAAAGTGGATGGGAACCTGGGAGGCAGTGACCATGAGATGGTCGAGTTCAGGATCCTGACACAAGGAAGAAAGGAGAGCAGCAGAATACGGACCCTGGACTTCAGAAAAGCAGACTTTGACTCCCTCAGGGAACAGATGGGCAGGATCCCCTGGGAGAATAACATGAAGGGCAAAGGGGTCCAGGAGAGCTGGCTGTATTTTAAAGAATCCTTATTGCGGTTGCAGGAACAAACCATCCCGATGTGTAGAAAGAATAGTAAATATGGCAGGCGACCAGCTTGGCTAAACAGTGAAATCCTTGCTGATCTTAAACGCAAAAAAGAAGCTTACAAGAAGTGGAAGATTGGACAAATGACCAGGGAGGAGTATACAAATATTGCTCAGGCATGCAGGAGTGAAATCAGGAAGGCCAAATCACACTTGGAGTTGCAGCTAGCAAGAGATGTTAAGAGTAACAAGAAGGGTTTCTTCAGGTATGTTAGCAACAAGAAGAAAGTCAAGGAAAGTGTGGGCCCCTTACTGAATGAGGGAGGCAACCTAGTGACTGAGGATGTGGAAAAAGCTAATGTACTCAATGCTTTTTTTGCCTCTGTCTTCACGAACAAGGTCAGCTCCCAGACTGCTGCACTGGGCAGCACAATATGGGGAGAAGGTGACCAGCCCTCTGTGGAGAAAGAAGTGGTTCGGGACTATTTAGAAAAACTGGACGTGCACAACTCCATGGGGCTGGATGCGCTGCATCCGAGGGTGCTAAAGGACTTGGCGGATGAGATTGCACAGCCATTAGCCATTATTTTTGAAAACTCATGGCGATCGAGGGAGGTCCCGGATGACTGGAAAAAGGCTAATGTAGTGCCCATCTTTAAAAAAGGGAAGGAGGAGGATCCGGGGAACTACAGGCCAGTCAGCCTCACCTCAGTCCCTGGAAAAATCATGGAGCAGGTCCTCAAGGAATCAATTATGAAACACTTAGAGGAGAGGAAAGTGATCAGGAACAGTCAGCATGGATTCACCAAGGGCAAGTCGTGCCTGACTAACCTAATTGCCTTCTATGATGAGATAACTGGCTCTGTGGATGAGGGGAAAGCAGTGGATGTGTTATTCCTTGACTTTAGCAAAGCTTTTGATACGCTCTCCCACAGTATTCTTGCCACCAAGTTAAAGAAGTATGGGATGGATGAATGGACTGTAAGGTGGATAGAAAGCTGGCTGGATCGTCGGGCTCAACGGGTAGTGATCAATGGCTCCATGTCTAGTCGGCAGCCGGTTTCAAGCGGAGTAGTGCCCCAAGGGTCGGTCCTGGGGCCGGTTTTGTTTAATATCTTTATTAATGATCTGGAGGATGGTGTGGACTGCACTCTCAGCAAGTTTGCAGATGACACTAAACTAGGAGGCGTGGTAGATACGCTAGAGGGTAGGGATCGGATACAGAGGGACCTAGACAAATTAGAGGATTGGGCCAAAAAAAACCTGATGAAGTTCAACAAGGACAAGTGCAGAGTCCTGCACTTAGGACGGAAGAATCCCATGCACTGCTACAGACTAGGGACCGAATGGCTAGGTAGCAGTTCTGCAGAAAAGGACCTAGGGGTCACAGTGGACGAGAAGCTGGATATGAGTCAACAGTGTGCTCTTGTTGCCAAGAAGGCTAACGGCATTTTGGGCTGTATAAGTAGGGGCATTGCCAGCAGATCGAGGAACGTGATCGTTCCCCTTTATTCGACATTGGTGAGGCCTCATCTGGAATACTGTGTCCAGTTTTGGGCCTGTGGAAGCAGAGAAAGAGCTCACAGGAAGGGGATGCAATGCATGACAGTTCGTTAGCAAGAGTTAGGCTAACTGTAACCCTAATAACGCGAGATTTGTAGAAGCGAGGAATGTGTGAGGCGGGTGAGAAAGAACTGTGTAAGAAGTCATTATGACCTGGTATAGATAAGGTGTAGAAGACCTTGTGTAGATAAGGTATAGAAAATATTGTATGTTGGCAAGAGTCAAAACAAGTGAAGAAATGAGATATCAAGATGGCCTATGTATAAACAAAACGCAGCTGTCCCTCGTTATTTCTGTAATGAAAGGTATAAATGCTTGCTGTAATTAGTTACCTGGGAGAGACCTGCTTAGCTCTCTCCCTCTGGGCAATTGTGAGAGTTAATAAAGCATCTGACTTGCTGTACCTAAACAAATAGTGAGAACTCTGTTTTTCTCCGACAGGCCCCACACTACAAGAAGGATGTGGAAAAATTGGAAAGAGTCCAGTGGAGAGCAACAAAAATGATTAGGGGTCTGGAGCACATGACTTATGAGGAGAGGCTGAGGGAACTGGGATTGTTTAGTCTCCAGAAGAGAAGAATGAGGGGGGATTTGATAGCAGCCTTCAACTACGTGAAGGGGGGTTCCAAAGAGGATGGAGCTCGGTTGTTCTCAGTGGTGGCAGATGACAGAACAAGGAGCAATGGTCTCAAGTTGCAGTGGGGGAGGTCCAGGTTGGATATTAGGAAACACTATTTCACTAGGAGGGTGGTGAAGCACTGGAATGCGTTAACTAGGGAGGTGGTGGAGTCTCCTTCCTTGGAGGTTTTTAAGGCCCGGCTTGACAAAGCCCTGGCTGGGATGATTTAGTTGGGAATTGGTCCTGCTTTGAGGACGGGGTTGGAGTAGATGACCTCTTGAGGTCCCTTCCAACCCTGATATTCTATGATTCTATGATTCTATGAAAGTCACAGGGGTCTCTGAGGTTTCCCTGGCCCTAAGCCCCTGTCCTGCCTGGCTGATGTCAGCATCTCTCTCGGAGGTCACCACCTCCCTAACACCTTTGACCAATAGGCTGAGGTCCTGAAAAGGCCTTTGTGATGTCACTGCCACACCCACCCATCCCCGGAAGTGCTAATGTCCTGCTGCTGGCCTGACACTCTGAAGGTTTGAGCTACTCTGTGTGGATCACCCCACTCAATGCGTCTTCATTCTAGGAAGCAAGCCGGCTAGACAGTAAAACATCAGAGGCTGCTCCCAATACTACACTCAGTGTTTCCAAAATTTGTAGACTTTATGGCCACAAGAGACCTTTAGAGCATCTCATCTAACCCCTTGCATACCATAGGCTTGCTGTATAGTACAATAGTTACTTTTTGGGCACACACATTCCAGAAAGGCATCTAGTCTTCATTCAATGACATGAAGAGATGGAGAATCCACCACTTTCCCTTTTAGTGAGTGCCAGGGGGCTCCATTTCCCCTTCCACTAGCTCCCCATTTACAGTGAGCCAGAGCAGTACCTGCAGCAGGGAGCGGGAGTTGCTGATGGCCTCAGAGGCACAGCCCCTGCAGTGTCTCAGGAATCTGGCGCAAGTGCCGGATGATGCGGAGCTGGTGCATCACTTTTGGCCGTGACGTCCTCCTGCTGCAAGGGAACGAGAACCTGTCAGAGACTCAAACGCCCCGAGGAATCAGCGGGAATTAAGGGCACCTGGAACCAGCACTACTTCCACCCATCACCTGCCCACCACTGAGGGATAAATTCACCTCCTGAACCCCAGAATGGAGTCTTCTTGTCCTTTCTAGTAACCTCCAGTGACAACCCCCCTCCTTGAAGGATGAGCTCCTGCTATCTCCCCCTCAGTGCCCTTGACAGCTGTTCCACCTCCAAACCACAGCTCAAGTTATTAGTACCTTTGGACACAGACTGGCTAACCTAGTGAGGAGGGCTTTAAACTAGGTTCGACGGGGACAGGTGAGCAAAGCCCACAGGTAAGTGGGGAACATGGAGACCGGGGAGATGGGTCAAAAACGAGAAGGAGTGTGGGCTATATTGTCAGAGAGAAAGGAGGGTCAGGACAAAACTGGGAGGAAAGATCAAACCAGTATCTTAGATGCCTATATACAAATGCGAGAAGTATGGGGAATAAGCAGGAAGAACTGGAAGTGCTAATAAATAAATACAACTATGACATTGTTGGCATCACTGAAACTTGGTGGGATAATACACGTGATTGGAACGTTGGTGTGGATGGGTACAGCTTGCTCAGGAAGGATAGACAGGGGAAAAAGGGAGGAGGTGTTGCCTTGTATATTAAAAATGTACACACTTGGACTGAGGTAGAGATGGACATAGGAGACGGAAGTGTTGAGAGTCTCTGGGTTAGGCTAAAAGGGGTAAAAAAACAAGGGAGATGTCATGCTAGGAGTCTACTACAGGCCACCTAACCAGGTGGAAGAGGTGGATGAGGCTTTTTTTAAGCAACTAACAAAATCATCCAAAGCCCAAGATTTGGTGGTGATGGGGGACTTCAACTATCCGGCTATATGTTGGGAAAATAACACAGCGGGGCACAGACTATCCAACAAATTCCTGGACTGCATTGGAGACAACTTTTTATTTCAGAAGGTTGAAAAAGCTACTGGGGGGAAGCTGTTCTAGACTTGATTTTAACAAATAGGGAGGAACTCGTTGAGAATTTGAAAGTAGAAGGCAGCCTGGGTGAAAGTGATCATGAAATCATAGAGTTTGCAATTCTAAGGAAGGGTAGAAGGGAGAACAGCAAAATAGAGACAATGGATTTCAGGAAGGCAGATTTTGGTAAGCTCAGAGAGCTGATAGGTAAGGTCCCATGGGAATCAAGACTGAGGGGAAAAACAACTGAGGAGAGTTGGCAGTTTTTCAAAGGGACACTATTAAGGGCCCAAAAGCAAGCTATTCCGCTGGTTAGGAAAGATAGAAAATGTGGCAAAAGACCACCTTGGCTTAACCATGAGATCTTGCATGATCTAAAAAATAAAAAGGAGTCATATAAAAAATGGAAACTGGGACAGATTACAAAGGATGAATATAGGCAAACAACACAGGAATGCAGGGGCAAGATTAGAAAGGCAAAGGCACAAAATGAGCTCAAACTAGCTACGGGAATAAAGGGAAACAAGAAGACTTTTTATCAATACATTAGAAGCAAGAGGAAGACCAAAGACAGGGTAGGCCCACTGCTTAGTGAAGAGGGAGAAACAGTAACAGGAAACTTGGAAATGGCGGAGATGCTTAATGACTTCTTTGTTTCGGTCTTCACCGAGAAGTCTGAAGGAATGCCTAACATAGTGAATGCTAATGGGAAGGGGGTAGGTTTAGCAGATAAAATAAAAAAAGAACAAGTTAAAAATCACTTAGAAAAGTTAGATGCCTGCAAGTCACCCGGGCCTGATGAAATGCATCCTAGAATACTCAAGGAGCTAATAGAGGAGGTATCTGAGCCTCTAGCTATTATCTTTGGAAAATCATGGGAGACGGGAGAGATTCCAGAAGACTGGAAAAGGGCAAATATAGTGCCCATCTATAAAAAGGGAAATAAAAACAACCCAGGAAACTACAGACCCCAGTGAGTTTAACTTCTGTGCCAGGGAAGATAATGGAGCAAGTAATTAAGGAAATCATCTGCAAACACTTGGAAGGTGGTAAGGTGATAGGGAACAGCCAGCATGGATTTGTGAAGAACAAATCATGTCAAACCAATCTGATAGCTTTCTTTGATAGGATAACGAGCCTTGTGGATAAGGGTGAGGCTGTGGATGTGGTATACCTAGACTTTAGTAAGGCATTTGATACGGTCTCGCATGATATTCTTATTGATAAACTAGGCAAATACAATTTAGATGGGGCTACTATAAGGTGGGTGCATAACTGGCTGGATAACCGTACTCAGAGAGTTGTTATTAATAGTTCCCAATCCTGCTGGAAAGCCATAACGAGTGGGGTATCGCAGGGGTCTGTTTTGGGACCGGCGCTGTTCAATATCTTCATCAACGACTTAGATATTGGCATAGAAAGTACGCTTATTAAGTTTGCGGATGATACCAAACTGGGAGGGATTGCAACTGCTTTGGAGGACAGGGTCATAATTCAAAACGATCTGGACAAATTGGAGAAATGGTCTGAGTTAAACAGGATGAAGTTTAACAAAGACAAATGCAAAGTGCTCCACTTAGGAAGGAACAATCAGTTTCACACATACAGAATGGGAAGAGACTGTCTAGGAAGGAGTACGGCAGAAAGGGATCTAGGGGTTATAGTAGACCACAAGCTAAATATGAGTCAACAGTGTGATGCTGTTGCAAAAAAAGCAAACCTGATTCTGGGATGTATTAACAGGTGTGTTGTGAGCAAGACACGAGAAGTCATTCTTCCGCTCTACTCTGCTCTGGTTAGGCCTCAGCTGGAGTATTGTGTCCAGTTCTGGGCACCGCATTTTAAAAAAGATGTGGAGAAATTGGAAAGGGTCCAGAGAAGAGCAACAAGAATGATTAAAGGTCTTGAGAACATGACCTATGAAGGAAGGCTGAAAGAATTGGCTTTGTTTAGTTTGGAAAAGAGAAGACTGAGAGGAGACATGATAGCAGTTTTCAGGTATTTAAAAGGGTGTCATAAGGAGGAGGGAGAAAACTTGTTCACCTTAGCCTCTAAGGATAGAACCAGAAGCAATGGGTTTAAAGTGCAGCAAGGGAGGTCTAGGTTGGACATTAGGAAAAAGTTCCTAACTGTCAGGGTGGTTAAACACTGGAATAAATTGCCGAGGGAGGTTGTGGAATCTCCATCTCTTGAGATATTTAAGAGTAGGTTAGATAAATGTCTATCAGGGATGGTCTAGATGGTATTTGGTCCTGCCATGCCGGCAGGGGACTGGACTCGATGACCTCTCGAGGTCCCTTCCAGTCCGATAATCTATGAATGTATGAAAAAAACACTGTTCTCCACCCCCACCCAGGTTGGCCAGGGAGGCGGCTCTAGCAGGGGGGGCAGGAGGGATTCTGGCAGCAGTGAAGTGGGTTGCGGGGAAGTTGAGATCTGGACCCAAGTCATCCCAGACACTAATGCTAAGCCACAGGATGGCAGCATCTAGTGTTAGTGGAGTCCAAACACTATTTCAACCCTACAGTTTTCGAGGAACAGGAGAAAGGACAAAAGAAGTAAGAGATGAAGAGAAAGGAAGGAGGGATGGAGGAAAAGGTAAAACAAAAAGGACAAACCCTAATGTCCCCAGTGATTCTACGGCACAAAATCCAAGGGATGGAATAAAATTCTGCCATCTTAAACTATTGTTTTCCATGCCTAGAATTCAGCTGGCACCACGTGGATCAGACTGAGCAGCTGCCAAAACCTCTTGGAGGCTCTTACCTTCTAAACAGGGACGTCTGTTTTCTAGTAAAATCAGTAAAAGGAAAGGAGAAAACTCGAAAGAGGCTCCTGCACGCACTCACGTACGTGAACCCTAATACTCTCTCAGTCCTCAAAGAAAGACCCCGAGAAGGAGACTTGCTGAAGCAAAGCCACAGGGTCTCTAAGGTTTCCCTGGCCCTGTGCTCCTGTCCTGCCAGGCTGATGTCAGCATCTCTCTCTGAGGTCACCACCTCCCTAACACATTTGACCAATAAGCTGACATCCTGCAAAAGGCCTTTGTGATGTCACTGACACACCCAACTAAACCCTGAAGTGCTCATGTCCTGCTGCTGGCCTGACACTTTGAAGGTTTGAGGTTGTCATAACTATAAAGGGAAGGGTAACAGCTGTCCTGTGTACAGTACTATAAAATCCTCCTGGCCAGAGACTCCAAAATCCTTTTCCCTCTAAAGGGTTAAGAAGCTCAGGTAACCTGGCTGGCATCTGACCTAAAGGACCAATAAGGGGACAAGATACTTTCAAATCTTGGGGAGGGGAAGGCTTTTGTTTGTGTTCTTTGTTTGTGTGGGTGTTCGCCCTCGGGACTGAGAGGGACCAGACATCAATCCAGGTTCTCCACATCTTTCTAAACAAGTCTCTCCTATTTCAAACAAGGCGTGTTAGTTTTCCTTTGTTTTCTCAACTTGTAAATGTACCTTTTACTAGAGTGTTTATCTTTGTTTGCTGTACTTTGAACCTAAGACTAGAGGGGAGTCCTCTGAGCTCTTTAAGTTTGATTACCCTGTAAGGTTAATTTCCATACTGATTTTACAGAGATGATTTTTACCTTTTTCTTTAATTAAAAGCCTTATTTTTAAGAACCGGATTGATTTTTCCTTGTTTTAAGATCCAAGGAGTTTGGATCTTGATTCACCAGGAGTTGGTGGGAGGAAGGAGGGGAATGGTTAATTTCTCCTTCTTTTAGATCCAAGGGGGTTGGATCTGTATTCACCAGAAGTTGGTGGGAGGAAGGAGGGGGGATGGTTTATTTCTCCTTGTTTTAAGATCCAAGGGGTTTGGATCTGTATTCACCAGGGAATTGGTGAAAGGTTTCTCAAGGCTACCCAGGGGAGGAAATTAGCCTTGGGATGGTGGTTAAGCTTAGAAGTTTTCATGCAGGCCCCTACATTTGTACCCTAAATTTCAAAGTGGGGATACAGCCTTGACACAGGTACTCTCTGTGGATCACCCCACTCAATGCGTCTTCATTCTAGGAAGCAAGCCGGCTAGACAGTAAAACATCACAGGCTGCTCCCAATACTACACTCAGTGTTTCCAAAATTTGTAGACTTTATGGCCACAAGAGACCTTTAGAGCATCTCATCTAAGCCCCTGCATATCATAGGCCTCCTGTATAGTACAATAGTTACTTTTTGGGCACACACATTCCAGAAAGGCATCTAGTCTTCATTCAATGACATCAAGAGATGGAGAATCCACCACTTTCCCTTTTAGTGAGTGCCAGGGGGCTCCATTTCCCCTTCCACTAGTTCCCCATTTACAGTGAGACAGAGCAGTACCTGCAGCAGGGAGCGGGAGTTGCTGAAAGACTCAGAGGAACAACCCATGCAGTGTCTCAGGCACCTGGCGCAAGTGGCGGATGATGCGGGTGCATCACTTTGGCCGTGACGTCCTCCTGCTGCAAGGGAACGAGAACCTGTCAGAGACTCAAACGCCACGAGGAATCAGGGGGAATTAAGGACACCGGGAACCAGCAGTATTTCCACTCAGCACCTGCCCACCACTGAGGGATGAATTCACCTCCTGAACCCCAGAATGGAGTCTTCTTGTCCTTTCTAGTAACCTCCAGTGCCAAATCCCCTCCTTGAAGGGTGAGCTGCTGCTACCTCCCTCTCAGTGCCCTTGACAGATGTTCCACCACCAAACCACAGCTCAAGTTATCAGAACCCTCTTCTCCACCCCCACCCAGGTTGGCCAGGGAGGCGGCTCTAGCAGGGGTGGCAGGAGGGATTCTGCCAGCAGTGAAGTGGGTTCCGGGGAGGTTGAGATCTTGCCCCAAGTCATCCCAGACACCAATGCTAATCCACACGATGGCAGCATCTAGTGTCAGTGGAGTCCAAGCACTATTTCAACCACACAGGTTTGGATGAACTCCCCACAAAGGGAGGTGAAGAGCACCCCCAGCAACACAGAAACACACACACACACAAACCACTCCCGGTGGTGGGAGGGGAACAGGAGAAAGGACAAAAGAAGTAAGAGATGAAGAGAAAGGAAGGAGGGAGGGAGGAAAAGGTAAAACGAAAAGGACAAACACTAATGTCCCCAGTGATTCTACGGGACAAAATCACAGGGAGGGAATAAAATTCTGCCACCTTGAACTAGTGTTTTCCATGCTTAGAATTCAGCTGGCACCAGGTGGATCAGACTGAACAGGATACAAACCTCTCCGAGGCACTTACTTTCCTCAAAGAGAGACCTCAAGGAGGAGACTTGCTGAAGCAAAGCCAGAGGGGTCTCTGAGGTTTCCCTGGCCCTCATGTCAGCATCTCTCTCTGATGTCAGCATCTCTCTCTGAGGTCACCACCTCCCTAACACATTTGACCAATAAGCTGACGTCCTGCAAAAGGCCTTTGTGATGTCACTGCCACACCCAACCAAACCCTGAAGTGCTAATGTCCTCCTGCTGGCCTGACACTTTGAAGGTTTGAGCTACTCTGTGTGAATCACCCCACTCAATGGGTCTTCATTCTAGGAAGCAAGCCGGCTAGACAATAAAACATCAGAGGCTGCTCCCAATGCTACACTCCGTGTTTCCAAAATTACTACACTTTATGGCCAGAAGAGACCTTTAGAGCATCTAATCTAAGCCCCTGCATATCATGGGCTTCCTGTATAGTACAATAGTTACTTTTTGGGTACAAACATTCCAGAAAGGTATCTAGTCTAAATTAAATGACATTAAGAGATGGAGAATCCATCACTTTCCCTTTTAGTGAGTGCCAGGGGGCTCCATTTCCCCTTCCACTAGCTCGCCATTTACAGTGAGCCAGAGCAGTACCTGCAGCAGGGAGCGGGAGTTCCTGAAGGCCTCAGAGGCGCAGCCCCTGCAGTGTCTCAGGCACGTGGCTTAAGTGCAGGATGATGCGGAGCTGGTGCATCATTTTGGCCGTGACGTCCTCCTGCTGCAAGGGAACGAGAACCTGTCAGAGACTCAAACGCCCCGAGGAATCAGGGGGAATTAAGGGAACCTGGAACCAGCAGTATTTCCACCCAGCACCTGCCCATCAATGAGAGATGAATTCACCTCCTGAACCCCAAAATGGAGTCTTCTTGTCCTTTCTAGAAACCTCCAGAGCCAACCCCCCTCCTTGTAGGGTGAGCTCCTGCTACCTCCTGCTCAGTGCCCTTCACAGATATTCCACCTCCAAACCACAGCTCAAGTCATCAGAACCCTCTTCTCCACCCCGACACAGGTTGGGCTGGGAGGCGGCTCTAACAGGGTGTGCAGGAGGGATTCTGACAGCAGTGAAGTAGGTTGCAGGGAGGTTGAGATCTTGACCCAAGTCATCCCAGACACTAATGCTAAGTCACACAATGGCAGCATCTACTGTCAGTGGGGTCCAAGCACTATTTCAACCCCACAGTTTTGGATCAACTCCCCACAAGGGGAGGAGAAGAGAACCATCAGCACCACACACACACACACACACACCACTCCTGGTGGTGTGAGGGGAACAAGAGAAAGGACAAAAGAAGTAAGAGATGAAGAGAAAGGAAGGAGGGATGGAGGAAAAGGGAAAAGGAAAAGGACAAACCCTAATGTCCCCATGTCGGACATCAGGAATGGTAACATACATAAGCCAGTATGTGAACACTTCAATCTCCCTGGTCATTCTATTACAGATTTAAAAGTCACTATCATTGAACAAAAAAAACTTCAGAAACAGACTTCAAAGAGAAACAGCAGAACTAAAATTCATTTGCAAATTCAACACCATTAATCTGGGCTTGAATAGGGACTGGGAGTGGCTGGCTCACTACAGAAGCAGCTTTTCCTCTCCTGGAATTGACACCTCCTCATCTATTATTGGGAGTGGACTACATCCACCCTGATTTTTGAATTGGCCCTGTCAACACTGGTTCTCCACTTGTGAAGTAACTCCCTGCTCTCCATGTGTCAGTATATAATGCCTGCATCTGTAACTTTCACTCTATGCATCCGAAGAAGTGAGGTTTTTACTCACGAAAGCTTATGCCCAAATAAATCTGTTAGTCTTTAAGGTGCCACCAGACTCCTTGTTGTTTTTGTAGATACAGACTAACATGGCTACCCCCTGATACTTGACACCATGCAAGGCACTAAATTTAGCCGTATGGAGTGGAAATCCATCAACCTCAACAAAAAACTTGCACAGATACAGACAGACATCATCTTCCTCTCCAAATGCAAACAGATGGACATCATACCAAAAGGACTGAAGGTAAAAAATCCATTGCAATCAACATACTACACTGAGTATGGTGAGAGATTGTGCCACACACTCTCTCAAAGAAACTGAGGAACCACCTGATCAGCATCCTGTACAGCAGACAGGAGAAGATCAAGAATGAGCTCTCAGAACTGGAGACTCTCATACAATACCAGCCTTCTACACAAACTTCCACGTGGCTGGACTTTACAAAAATGAGACAAGCCATTTACAATGCACACTTCACTTCTCTACAGAGGAAAAAGGACTGTAAGTTATCTAAACTAATACCTGCCACTAGGGGCTAGAACAATGGTACCCTCAACTCATCTAACAACATTGTCAATCTTTCCAACCACACGCTTAGCCCAGCAGAAGAGTCTGTCCTATCTCGGGGACTCTCTTTCTGTCCCACCGTCCCCACGAACATGATACAGTTCTGCAGTGATCTGGAAGCCTACTTTCCTCGTCTCCGACTCAAGGAATATTTTCAACGCACCACTGAACAGTGCACTGACCCACAGGAACCCTCCTACCAACACTACAAAAAGAAGAATTCTGCGTGGACTCCTCCTGACGGTCGAAATGACAGACTGGACCTCTACATAGAGTGTTTCCGCAGACGTGCACAGGCTGAAATTGTGGACAAACAACATCACTTGTCCCATAACCTCAGCCGTACAGAACGCAATGCCATCCACAGCCTCAGAAACAACTCTGACATTATCATCAAAGGGGCTGACAAAGGAGGTGCTGTAGTCATAATGAACAGGTCAGATTATGAACAGGAGGCTGCCAGGCAACTCTCCAAGACCACATTCTACAGGCCACTATCCTCTGATCCCACTGAGGAATACCAAAAGAAACTACACCATCTGCTCAAGAAACTCCCAGCTACAGTACGGGAACAAATCTACATGGACACACCCCCAGAACCCCGACCAGGGGTATTCTATCTGCTACCCAAGATCCATAAACCCGGAAACCCTGGACGCCCCATCATCTCAGGCATTGGCACTCTGACGGCAGGATTATCTGGCTATTTGGCCTCTCTCCTCAGGCCCTATGCTACCAGCACTCCCAGCTATCTTCGAGACACCACCAACTTCCTGAGGAAACTACAATGCATTGATGTTCTTCCTGGAAACACCATCCTGGCCACCATGCATGTAGAAGCACTTTATACCAATATTCTACATGAGGATGGACTACAAGCTGTCAGGAACAGTATCCCTGATGAGGCCACAGCAAGCCTGGTGGCTGAGCTTTGTGACTTTGTCCTCACCCACAACCACTTCAGATTTGGGGACAACTTATACCTTCAAGTCAGTGGCACTGCTATGGGTACTCGCATGGCCCCACAGTATGCCAACATTTTTATGGCTGACTTAGAACAACGCTTCCTCAGCTCTCGTCCCCTAGTGCCCCTCCTCTACTTGCGCTACATTGACGACATCTTCATCATATGGACCCACGGAAAGGAGGCCCTTGAAGAATTCCACCTGGACTTCAACAATTTCCACCCCACCATCAACCTCAGCCTGGACCAGTCCACACAAGAGATCCACTTCCTGGACACTACAGTACAAATAAGTGATGGTCACATAAACACCACCCTCTACCGGAAACCTACTGACCGCTATACGTACCTACATGCCTCCGGCTTCCATCCAAGACACATCACACGATCCATTGTCTACAGCCAAGCCCTAAGATACAACCGAATTTGCTCCAACCCCTCAGACAGAGACAAACACCTACAAGATCTTTATCAAGCATTCGTAAAACTACAATACCCACCTGGGGAAGTGAGGAAACAGATTGACAGAGCAAGACGGGTATCCAGAAATCACCTACTACAGGACAGGCCCAACAAGGACAATAACAGAACACCACTGGCCATCACATACAGCCCCCAGCTAAAACCTCTCCAGCGCATTATCCACGATCTACAACCTATCCTGGAAAATGATCCCTCACTCTCACAGACCTTGGGAGGCAGGCCAGTCCTCGCTTACAGACAACCCCCCAACCTGAAGCAAATACTCACCAGCAACTACACACCACACCACAGAAACACCAACCCAGGAACCTATCCCCGTAGCAAACCTCGTTGCCTACTCTGTCCCCATATCTACTCTGGCAACAGCATCAGAGGACCCAACCACATCAGCCACACCATCAGGGACTCATTCACCTGCACATCCACTAATGTCATATATGCCATCATGTGCCAGCAATGCCCCTCTCCCATGTACATTGGCCAAACCGGACAGTCCCTCCGCAAAAGAATAAATGGACACAAATCGGATATCAGGAGTGGTAACATACATAAGCCAGTAAGTGAACACTTCAATCTCCCTGGTCATTCTATTACAGATTTAAAAGTCACTATCATTGAACAAAAAAACTTCAGAAACAGACTTCAAAGAGAAACAGCAGAACTAAAATTCATTTGCAAATTCAACACCATTAATCTGGGCTTGAATAGGGACTGGGAGTGGCTGGCTCACTACAGAAGCAGCTTTTCCTCTCCTGGAATTGACACCTCCTCATCTATTATTTGGAGTGGACTACATCCACCCTGATTTTTGAATTGGCCCTGTAAACACTGGTTCTCCACTTGTGAAGTAACTCCCTGCTCTCCATATGTCAGTATATAATGCCTGCATCTGTAACTTTCACTCTATGCATCCGAAGAAGTGAGGTTTTTACTCACGAAAGCTTATGCCCAAATAAATCTGTTAGTCTTTAAGGTGCCACCAGACTCCTTGTTGTTTTCCTAATATCCCCAGTGATTCTACGGGACAAAATCCCAGGGAGGGAATAAAATTCTGCCACCTTAAACTAGTGTTTTGCATGCCTAGAATTCAGATGGCACCAGGTGGATCAGACTGAACAGGTTACAAACCTCTCCGAGGCACTTACTTTCTCAACAGGGACTTCTGTTTTCTAGTAAAATGGGTAAAAGGAAAGGAGAAAACTCAAAAGAGGCTCCTGCTCACACTCACATATGTGAACCCTAATACTCTCTCAGTCCTCAAAGAGAGCTCGAGAAGGAGACTTGCTGAAGCAAAGCCACAGGGGTCTCTGAGGTTTCCCTGGCCCTGCGCCCCTGTTTTGCCTGGCTGATGTGAGCATCTCTCTCTGAGGTCACCACCTCCCTAACAACTTTGACCAATAGGCTGAGCTCCTGGAGGGATGGAGGAAAGGGTAAAACGAAAATGACAAACACTAATGTCCCCTGTGATTCTACAGGACAAAATCCCACAGAGGGAATAAAATTCTGCCACCTTAACCTAGTGTTTTCCATGCCTAGAATTCAGCTGGCACCAGATGGATCAGACTGAGCAGGTTCCAAAACCTCTTGGAGGCTCTTACCTTCTAAATACGGACGTCTGTTTTCTAGTAAAATCCGTCAAAGGAAAGGAGAAAACTCCAAAGAGGCTCCTGCTCGCACTCACACATGTGAACACTAATACTCTCTCAGTCCTCAAAGAGAGACCTCGAGAAGGAGACTTGCTGAAGCAATAACAGACACTTGGTGGGATAACTCACATGACTGGAGTACTGTCATGGATGGATATAAACTGTTCAGGAAGGACAGGCAGGGCAGAAAAGGTGGGGGAGTTGCATTGTATGTAAGAGAGGAGTATGAGTGCTCAGAGGTCCGGTATGAAACTGTAGAAAAACCTGAGAGTCTCTGGATAAAGTTGAGAAGTGTGAGCAACAAGGGGGATGTCACGGTTGGAGTCTGGTATAGACCACCAGACCAGGGGGATGAGGTGGACGAGGCTTTCTTCTGGCAACTAGCAGAAGTTGCTAGATCGCAGGCCCTGGTTCTCATGGGAGACTTTAACCACCCTGATATCTGCTAGGAGAGCAATACAGCGGTGCACAGACAATCCAGGAAGTTTTTGGAAAGTGTAGGGCACAATTTCCTGGTGCAAGTGCTGGAGGAACCAACTAGGGGCAGAGCTTTTCTCGACCTGCTGCTCACAAACAGGGAAGAATTAGTAGGGGAAGCAAAAGTGGATGGGAACCTGGGAGGCAGTGACCATGAGATGGTCGAGTTCAGGATCCTGACACAAGGAAGAAAGGAGAGCAGCAGAATACGGACCCTGGACTTCAGAAAAGCAGACTTTGACTCCCTCAGGGAACAGATGGGCAGGATCCCCTGGGAGAATAACATGAAGGGCAAAGGGGTCCAGGAGAGCTGGCTGTATTTTAAAGAATCCTTATTGCGGTTGCAGGAACAAACCATCCCGATGTGTAGAAAGAATAGTAAATATGGCAGGCGACCACCTTGGCTAAACAGTGAAATCCTTGCTGATCTTAAACGCAAAAAAGAAGCTTACAAGAAGTGGAAGATTGGACAAATGACCAGGGAGGAGTATAAAAATATTGCTCAGGCATGCAGGAGTGAAATCAGGAAGGCCAAATCACACTTGGAGTTGCAGCTAGCAAGAGATGTTAAGAGTAACAAGAAGGGTTTCTTCAGGTATGTTAGCAACAAGAAGAAAGTCAAGGAAAGTGTGGGCCCCTTATTGAATGAGGGAGGCAACCTAGTGACTGAGGATGTGGAAAAAGCTAATGTACTCAATGCTTTTTTTGCCTCTGTCTTCACGAACAAGGTCAGCTCACAGACTGCTGCACTGGGCAGCACAATATGGGGAGAAGGTGACCAGCCCTCTGTGGAAAAAGAAGTGGTTCGGGACTATTTAGAAAAACTGGACGTGCACAACTCCATGGGGCTGGATGAGCTGCATCCGAAGGTGCTAAAGGACTTGGCGGATGAGATTGCACAGCCATTAGCCATTATTTTTGAAAACTCATGGCGATCGAGGGAGGTCCCGGATGACTGGAAAAAGGCTAATGTAGTGCCCATCTTTAAAAAAGGGAAGGAGGAGGATCCGGGGAACTACAGGCCAGTCAGCCTCACCTCAGTCCCTGGAAAAATCATGGAGCAGGTCCTCAAGGAATCAATGATGAAACACTTAGAGGAGAGGAAAGTGATCAGGAACAGTCAGCATGGATTCACCAAGGGGAAGTCGTGCCTGACTAACCTAATTGCCTTCTATGATGAGATAACTGGCTCTGTGGATGAGGGGAAAGCAGTGGATGTGTTATTCCTTGACTTTAGCAAAGCTTTTGATACGCTCTCCCACAGTATTCTTGCCACCAAGTTAAAGAAGTATGGGCTGGATGAATGGACTGTAAGGTGGATAGAAAGCTGGCTGGATCGTCGGGCTCAACGGGTAGTGATCAATGGCTCCATGTCTAGTCGGCAGCCGGTTTCAAGCGGAGTAGTGCCCCAAGGGTCGGTCCTGGGGCCGGTTTTGTTTAATATCTTTATTAATGATCTGGAGGATGGTGTGGACTGCACTCTCAGCAAGTTTGCAGATGACACTAAACTAGGAGGCGTGGTAGATACGCTAGAGGGTAGGGATCGGATACAGAGGGACCTAGACAAATTAGAGGATTGGGCCAAAAAAAACCTGATGAAGTTCAACAAGGACAAGTGCAGAGTCCTGCACTTAGGACGGAAGAATCCCATGCACTGCTACAGACTAGGGACCGAATGGCTAGGTAGCAGTTCTGCAGAAAAGGACCTAGGGGTCACAGTGGACGAGAAGCTGGATATGAGTCAACAGTGTGCTCTTGTTGCCAAGAAGGCTAACGGCATTTTGGGCTGTATAAGTAGGGGCATTGCCAGCAGATCGAGGAACGTGATCGTTCCCCTTTATTCGACATTGGTGAGGCCTCATCTGGAATACTGTGTCCAGTTTTGGGCCTGTGGAAGCAGAGAAAGAGCTCACAGGAAGGGGATGCAATGCATGACAGTTCGTTAGCAAGAGTTAGGCTAACTGTAACCCTAATAACGCGAGATTTGTAGAAGCGAGGAATGTGTGAGGCGGGTGAGAAAGAACTGTGTAAGAAGTCATTATGACCTGGTATAGATAAGGTGTAGAAGACCTTGTGTAGATAAGGTATAGAAAATATTGTATGTTGGCAAGAGTCAAAACAAGTGAAGAAACGAGATATCAAGATGGCCTATGTATAAACAAAACGCAGCTGTCCCTCGTTATTTCTGTAATGAAAGGTATAAATGCTTGCTGTAATTAGTTACCTGGGAGAGACCTGCTTAGCTCTCTCCCTCTGGGCAATTGTGAGAGTTAATAAAGCATCTGACTTGCTGTACCTAAACAAATAGTGAGAACTCTGTTTTTCTCCGACAGGCCCCACACTACAAGAAGGATGTGGAAAAATTGGAAAGAGTCCAGTGGAGAGCAACAAAAATGATTAGGGGTCTGGAGCACATGACTTATGAGGAGAGGCTGAGGGAACTGGGATTGTTTAGTCTCCAGAAGAGAAGAATGAGGGGGGATTTGATAGCAGCCTTCAACTACGTGAAGGGGGGTTCCAAAGAGGATGGAGCTCGGTTGTTCTCAGTGGTGGCAGATGACAGAACAAGGAGCAATGGTCTCAAGTTGCAGTGGGGGAGGTCCAGGTTGGATATTAGGAAACACTATTTCACTAGGAGGGTGGTGAAGCACTGGAATGCGTTAACTAGGGAGGTGGTGGAGTCTCCTTCCTTGGAGGTTTTTAAGGCCCGGCTTGACAAAGCCCTGGCTGGGATGATTTAGTTGGGAATTGGTCCTGCTTTGAGGACGGGGTTGGAGTAGATGACCTCTTGAGGTCCCTTCCAACCCTGATATTCTATGATTCTATGATTCTATGAAAGTCACAGGGGTCTCTGAGGTTTCCCTGGCCCTAAGCCCCTGTCCTGCCTGGCTGATGTCAGCATCTCTCTCGGAGGTCACCACCTCCCTAACACCTTTGACCAATAGGCTGAGGTACTGAAAAGGCCTTTGTGATGTCACTGCCACACCCACCCATCCCCGGAAGTGCTAATGTCCTGCTGCTGGCCTGACACTTTGAAGGTTTGAGCTACTCTGTGTGGATCACCCCACTCAATGCGTCTTCATTCTAGGAAGCAAGCCGGAGTTGCTGAAGGCCTCAGAGGAACAGCCCCTGCAGTGTCTCAGGCACCTGGCGCAAGTGCCGGATGATGCGGAGCTGGTGCATCACTTTGGCCGTGACGTCCTCCTGCTGCAAGGGAACGAGAACCTGTCAGAGACTCAAACGCCCCGAGGAATCAGCGGGAATTAAGGGCACCTGGAACCAGCACTACTTCCACCCATCACCTGCCCACCGCTGAGGGATAAATTCACCTCCTGAACCCCAGAATGGAGTCTTCTTGTCCTTTCTAGTAACCTCCAGTGACAACCCCCCTCCTTGAAGGATGAGCTCCTGCTATCTCCCCCTCAGTGCCCTTGACAGCTGTTCCACCTCCAAACCACAGCTCAAGTTATTAGTACCTTTGGACACAGACTGGCTAACCTAGTGAGGAGGGCTTTAAACTAGGTTCGACGGGGACAGGTGAGCAAAGCCCACAGGTAAGTGGGGAACATGGAGACCGGGGAGATGGGTCAAAAACGAGAGGGAGTGTGGGCTATATTGTCAGAGGGAAAGGAGGGTCAGGACAAAACTGGGAGGAAACATCAAACCAGTATCTTAGATGTCTATATACAAATGCGAGAAGTATGGGGAATAAGCAGGAAGAACTGGAAGTGCTAATAAATAAATACAACTATGACATTGTTGGCATCACTGAAACTTGGTGGGATAATACACGTGATTGGAATGTTGGTGTGGATGGGTACAGCTTGCTCAGGAAGGATAGACAGGGGAAAAAGGGAGGAGGTGTTGCCTTGTATATTAAAAATGTACACACTTGGACTGAGGTAGAGATGGACATAGGAGACGGAAGTGTTGAGAGTCTCTGGGTTAGGCTAAAAGGGGTAAAAAACAAGGGAGATGTCATGCTAGGAGTCTACTACAGGCCACCTAACCAGGTGGAAGAGGTGGATGAGGCTTTTTTGAAGCAACTAACAAAATCATCCAAAGCCCAAGATTTGGTGGTGATGGGGGACTTCAACTATCCGGCTATATGTTGGGAAAATAACACAGCGGGGCACAGACTATCCAACAAATTCCTGGACTGCATTGGAGACAACTTTTTATTTCAGAAGGTTGAAAAAGCTACTGGGGGGAAGCTGTTCTAGACTTGATTTTAACAAATAGGGAGGAACTCGTTGAGAATTTGAAAGTAGAAGGCAGCCTGGGTGAAAGTGATCATGAAATCATAGAGTTTGCAATTCTAAGGAAGGGTAGAAGGGAGAACAGCAAAATAGAGACAATGGATTTCAGGAAGGCAGATTTTGGTAAGCTCAGAGAGCTGATAGGTAAGGTCCCATGGGAATCAAGACTGAGGGGAAAAACAACTGAGGAGAGTTGGCAGTTTTTCAAAGGGACACTATTAAGGGTCCAAAAGCAAGCTATTCCGCTGGTTAGGAAAGATAGAAAATGTGGCAAAAGACCACCTTGGCTTAACCATGAGATCTTGCATGATCTAAAAAATAAAAAGGAGTCATATAAAAAATGGAAACTGGGACAGATTACAAAGGATGAATATAGGCAAACAACACAGGAATGCAGGGGCAAGATTAGAAAGGCAAAGGCACAAAATGAGCTCAAACTAGCTACGGGAATAAAGGGAAACAAGAAGACTTTTTATCAATACATTAGAAGCAAGAGGAAGACCAAAGACAGGGTAGGCCCACTGCTTAGTGAAGAGGGAGAAACAGTAACAGGAAACTTGGAAATGGCGGAGATGCTTAATGACTTCTTTGTTTCGGTCTTCACCGAGAAGTCTGAAGGAATGCCTAACATAGTGAATGCTAATGGGAAGGGGGTAGGTTTAGCAGATAAAATAAAAAAAGAACAAGTTAAAAATCACTTAGAAAAGTTAGATGCCTGCAAGTCACCCGGGCCTGATGAAATGCATCCTAGAATACTCAAGGAGCTAATAGAGGAGGTATCTGAGCCTCCAGCTATTATCTTTGGAAAATCATGGGAGACGGGAGAGATTCCAGAAGACTGGAAAAGGGCAAATATAGTGCCCATCTATAAAAAGGGAAATAAAAACAACCCAGGAAACTACAGACCCCAGTGAGTTTAACTTCTGTGCCAGGGAAGATAATGGAGCAAGTAATTAAGGAAATCATCTGCAAACACTTGGAAGGTGGTAAGGTGATAGGGAACAGCCAGCATGGATTTGTGAAGAACAAATCATGTCAAACCAATCTGATAGCTTTCTTTGATAGGATAACGAGCCTTGTGGATAAGGGTGAGGCTGTGGATGTGGTATACCTAGACTTTAGTAAGGCATTTGATACGGTCTCGCATGATATTCTTATTGATAAACTAGGCAAATACAATTTAGATGGGGCTACTATAAGGTGGGTGCATAACTGGCTGGATAACAGTACTCAGAGAGTTGTTATTAATAGTTCCCAATCCTGCTGGAAAGCCATAACGAGTGGGGTATCGCAGGGGTCTGTTTTGGGACCGGCGCTGTTCAATATCTTCATCAACGACTTAGATATTGGCATAGAAAGTACGCTTATTAAGTTTGCGGATGATACCAAACTGGGAGGGATTGCAACTGCTTTGGAGGACAGGGTCATAATTCAAAATGATCTGGACAAATTGGAGAAATGGTCTGAGTTAAACAGGATGAAGTTTAACAAAGACAAATGCAAAGTGCTCCACTTAGGAAGGAACAATCAGTTTCACACATACAGAATGGGAAGAGACTGTCTAGGAAGGAGTACGGCAGAAAGGGATCTAGGGGTTATAGTGGACCACAAGCTAAATATGAGTCAACAGTGTGATGCTGTTGCAAAAAAAGCAAACCTGATTCTGGGATGTATTAACAGGTGTGTTGTGAGCAAGACACGAGAAGTCATTCTTCCGCTCTACTCTGCTCTGGTTAGGCCTCAGCTGGAGTATTGGGTCCAGTTCTGGGCACCGCATTTTAAAAAAGATGTGGAGAAATTGGAAAGGGTCCAGAGAAGAGCAACAAGAATGATTAAAGGTCTTGAGAACATGACCTATGAAGGAAGGCTGAAAGAATTGGCTTTGTTTAGTTTGGAAAAGAGAAGACTGAGAGGAGACATGATAGCAGTTTTCAGGTATTTAAAAGGGTGTCATAAGGAGGAGGGAGAAAACTTGTTCACCTTCGCCTCTAAGGATAGAACCAGAAGCAATGGGTTTAAAATGCAGAAAGGGAGGTCTAGGTTGGACAATAGGAAAAAGTTCCTAACTGTCAGGGTGGTTAAACACTGGAATAAATTGCCGAGGGAGGTTGTGGAATCTCCATCTCTTGAGATATTTAAGAGTAGGTTAGATAAATGTCTATCAGGGATGGTCTAGA
The DNA here is from genome assembly GCF_011386835.1 of Chrysemys picta bellii. NCBI lineage: Eukaryota > Metazoa > Chordata > Testudines > Emydidae > Chrysemys > Chrysemys picta. Next base: position 46,026 of record NW_027053009.1, read on the forward strand.
TGGTATTTGGTCCTGCCACGCGGGCAGGGGACTGGACTCGATGACCTCTCGAGGTCCCTTCCAGTCCGATAATCTATGAATGTATGAAAAAAACACTGTTCTCCACCCCCACCCAGGTTGGCCAGGGAGGCAGCTCTAGCAGGGGGGGCAGGAGGGATTCTGGCAGCAGTGAAGTGGGTTGCGGGGAAGTTGAGATCTTGACCCAAGTCATCCCAGACACTAATGCTAAGCCACAGGATGGCAGCATCTAGTGTCAGTGGAGTCCAAACACTATTTCAACCCCACAGTTTTCGAGGGAGGAAAAGGTAAAACAAAAAGGACAAACCCTAATGTCCCCAGTGATTCTACGGCACAAAATCCAAGGGATGGAATAAAATTCTGCCATCTTAAACTACTGTTTTCCATGCCTAGAATTCAGCTGGCACCAGATGGATCAGACTGAGCAGCTGCCAAAACCTCTTGGAGGCTCTTACCTTCTAAACAGGGACGTCTGTTTTCTAGTAAAATCAGTAAAAGGAAAGGAGAAAACTCGAAAGAGGCTCCTGCACGCACTCACGTACGTGAACCCTAATACTCTCTCAGTCCTCAAAGAGAGACCTCGAGAAGGAGACTTGCTGAAGCAAAGCCACAGGGGTCTCTGAGGTTTCCCTGGCCCTGTGCTCCTGTCCTGCGAGGCTGATGTCAGCATCTCTCTCTGAGGTCACCACCAACCTAACACATTTGACCAATAAGCTGACATCCTGCAAAAGGCCTTTGTGATGTCACTGCCACACCCAACCAAACCCTCAAGTGCTAATGTCCTGCTGCTGGCCTGACACTTTGAAGGTTTGAGGTTGTCATAACTATAAAGGGAAGGGTAACAGCTGTCCTGTGTACAGTATTATAAAATCCCTCCTGGCCAGAGACTCCAAAATCCTTTTCCCTGTAAAGGGTTAAGAAGCTCAGGTAACCTGGCTGGCATCTGACCTAAAGGACCAATAAGGGGACAAGATACTTTCAAATCTTGGGGAGGGGAAGGTCTTTTGTTTGTGTTCTTTGTTTGTGTGGGTGTTCGCCCTCGGGACTGAGAGGGACCAGACATCAATCCAGGTTCTCCACATCTTTCTAAACAAGTCTCTCCTATTTCAAACAAGGCGTGTTAGTTTTCCTTTGTTTTCTCAACTTGTAAATGTACCTTTTACTAGAGTGTTTATCTTTGTTTGCTGTACTTTGAACCTAAGACTAGAGGGGAGTCCTCTGAGCTCTTTAAGTTTGATTACCCTGTAAGGTTAATTTCCATACTGATTTTACAGAGATGATTTTTACCTTTTTCTTTAATTAAAAGCCTTATTTATAAGAACCTGATTGATTTTTCCTTGTTTTAAGATCCAAGGAGTTTGGATCTTGATTCACCAGGAGTTGGTGGGAGGAAGGAGGGGGGATGGTTAATTTCTCCTTGTTTTAAGATCCAAGGGGGTTGGATCTGTATTCACCAGGGAATTGGTGAAAGGTTTCTCAAGGCTACCCAGGGGAGGAAATTAGCCTTGGGATGGTGGTTAAGCTTAGAAGTTTTCATGCAGGCCCCTACATTTGTACCCTAAACTTCAAAGTGGGGATACAGCCTTGACACAGGTACTCTCTGTGGATCACCCCACTCAATGCGTCTTCATTCTAGGAAGCAAGCCGGCTAGACAGTAAAACATCACAGGCTGCTCCCAATACTACACTCAGTGTTTCCAAAATTTGTAGACTTTATGGCCACAAGAGACCTTTAGAGCATCTCATCTAAGCCCCTGCATATCATAGGCCTCCTGTATAGTACAATAGTTACTTTTTGGGCACACACATTCCAGAAAGGCATCTAGTCTTCATTCAATGACATCAAGAGATGGAGAATCCACCACTTTCCCTTTTAGTGAGTGCCAGGGGGCTCCATTTCCCCTTCCACTAGTTCCCCATTTACAGTGAGCCAGAGCAGTACCTGCAGCAGGGAGCGGGAGTTGCTGAAGGCCTCAGAGGCACAACCCCTGCAGTGTCTCTGGCACCTGGCGCAAGTGATGGATGATGCGGAGCTGGTGCCTCACTTTGGCCGTGACGCCCTCCTGCTGCAAGGGAATGAGAACCAGTCAGACTCAAACGCCCCGAGGAATCAGGGGGAATTAAGGGCACCTGGAACCAGCAGTATTTCCACTCAGCACCTGCCCAACACTGAGGGATAAATTCACCTCCTGAAACCCAGAATGGAGTCTTCTTGTCCTTTCTAGTAACCTCCAGTGCCAATCCCCCTCCTTCTAGGGTGAGCTCCTGCTACCTCCCCCTCAGTGTCCTTGACAGCTGTTCCACCTCCAAACCACAGCTTAAGTCATCAGAAACCTCTTCTAGACCCCCACCAAGGTTGGGCTGGGAGGCGGGTCTAGCAGTGGGGGCAGGAGGGATTCTGGCTGTCATAACTATAAAGGGAAGGGTAATAGCTGTCCTGTGTACAGTACTATAAATCCCTCCTGGCCAGAGACTCCAAAATCCTTTTCCCTGTAAAGGGTTAAGAAGCTCAGGTAACCTGGCTGGCATCTGACCTAAAGGACCAATAAGGGGACAAGATACTTTCAAATCTTGGGGGGGGAAGGCTTTTGTTTGTGTTCTTTGTTTGGGAGTGTGTTCGTTCTCCGGGAATGAGAGGGACCAGACATCAATCCAGGTTCTCCACATCTTTCTAAACAAGCCTCTCCTATTTCAAACTTGTAAGTAAATAGCCAGGCAAGGCATGTTAGTTTTCCTTTGTTTTTCTCAACTTGTAAATGTACCTTTTACTAGAGTGTTTATCTTTGTTTGCTGTACTTTGAACCTGAGACTAGAGGGGAGTCCTCTGAGCTCTTTAAGTTTGATTACCCTGTAAGGTTAATTTCCATACTGATTTTACAGAGATGATTTTTACCTTTTTCTTTAATTAAAAACCTTCTTTTTAAGAACCTGATTGATTTTTCCTTGTTTTAGATCCAAAGGGGTTTTGGATCTTGATTCACCAGGAGTTGGTGGGAGGAAGGAGGGGGGATGGTTAATTTCTCCCTGTTGTAGATCCAAGGGGTTTTGGATTTGTTTTCACCAGGGATTTGGTGAGGGTTTTTCAAGGCTTCCCAGGGAGGGAATCCATTGATGGTGGCAGCCGAACCAGAGCTAAGCTGGTAGTTAAGCTTAGAAGTTTTTCACGCAGGCCCCTACATTTGTACCCTAAAGTTCAAAGTGGGGATCTCAGTCCTGACATGGTGAATAGTGGTGGGATCATTTTAAACCCAAAAGCCAGTGAGATTTTTTTTTCCTTCTAGCTGCTTGGAAAGCCGAGCTGGAAGTAGATAGATGCATATCTTATCTCTCCTTGCCTGAAGGCAGAGGTGTTAAGTTTTTTTTACAGGTCCTTTGTTAAGAGAAGGGTTCAATTAGCAAATGACTGGTAAAAGGTATTTACAAGCTGAATTGTTTTTTTTTTCTTTTTACATCCTCCGGAGTAGCTAGTTAGAAAGTTTCTGTTAACTCTGCAGCAGCCAGAGCTGAGAGCTTCCCAGTTTGTCAACTGCAAAGGGGGTGACCCAGCACAAGAAAACAGGAAAATGACTACCAAAGAAGAAAAAGCCAAAGAGGAGGCCCACAAGAGAGAGATAGAGCTGAGAGACAGAGAGGAGAAAGCCAAAGAGGAGGCCCACAAGAGAGAGATGGAGCTAAAAGAAAGAGAAGAAAAAGCCAAAAAGGAGGCCCATGAAAGAGAGATGGAGCTGGAAAAAGCCAAAGAGGAGGCTCACAAGAGAACTATGGAGCTGAAAGAAAAAGAGATGGAGCTGAAAGAAAAAGAGATGGAGGAGAGAGAAAAAGAAAGGAAGCATGAACTGGAAGTAGCAAAGGCTAAGCAGGATGCACCAGCCAATGCTAACAACCCCCCTCCAGGTACCACTTCCCATCCCAGAAAATTCCCCATCTACAAGGCAGGCGATGATACTGAGGCCTTCTTAGAAAATTTTGAAAGGGCCTGCCTTGGATACAGCATCACTGCAGACCAGTACATGGTAGAGCTGAGGCCGCAGCTCAGTGGACCCTTAGCAGAGGTGGCGGCTGAAATGCCTAAGGAACACATGAACAGTTATGAACTTTTTAAAAACAAGGCCAGACTCAGAATGGGGCTAACACCCGAGCATGCCCGTCGGCGGTTCAGAGCCCTAAAGTGGAAACCGGATGTGTCATTTACCCGTCATGCCTACCACATTGACAAAAATTGTGATGCCTGGGTATCAGGAGCAAATGTTAAATCTCTGGAAGATCTGCTTTCCCTAGTAAAAATGGAGCAGTTTTTAGAGGGTGTTCCTGAGGAAATAGAAAGGTACATCCTAGATAGGAAGCCCAAAACTGTAACTGAGGCGGGGGAGATTGGAGCCCAATGGGTGGAGGTGGCAGAAAAGAAAAAAACTAGTAGCAGTTGGAGCGAATATCAGAAGGGGCAAGCCGAAACAAAACCTTACCACCGGGGACAACCCAAGGCCCCACCCACATCCCAAGGGAAACCCCAGACGCCTTCTCACCCCACCACACCAGTCTCCACCAACCAACCTCGTCCCGGTGATACCTTAGCAGGGCGATGTTTTAAATGTAATGGACTGGGACATATAAAGGCTCACTGCCCCAAGAACCCCAACCGATTACAGTTCATTACACCCCAATCACACCAAAGATCCCCAAACCCAGATGCCTCTCTCATACCCTCGGAGCGAAGGGAAACCTTGAGAGTGGGCGGAAAGAAGGTTACCGCTTGGAGGGACACTGGGGCTCAAGTGTCAACTATCCACCAATCCCTAGTGGACCCCAAACTCATCAACCCCGAGGCTACAGTGACAATTCAACCCTTCGTGTCACAGTCTGTAACCTTGCCTACAGCCACGTTGCATGTCCAGTACAAGGGCTGGTCAGGAATGTGGACTTTTGCAGTCTATGACAATTATCCCATTCCCATGCTGCTGGGGGAAGACTTGGCCAACCATGTGAAGCTAGCCAAGAGGGTGGGAATAGTCACCCGCAGCCAGGCTAAGCAAGCTTTCACCCCCATCCCTGTTCCTGAGCCGTCCACCAGGGCCCCGTCTGTGTTACCGGAGACCCAGACAAAGGTGGTGGAACTGGATCCTCTGCCAACGACTGCAACAGCCGTAGTGGATCCAATCCCAGAGACCCAGCCAAAGCCAGTCCCAGAACCGGAACTGGCAACGCAACCAGCACCAGAACCATTGCCAGCCCTGAGTCCAGCGCTTGCAAACCCGTCTACAACTCCAATGCCAGAGGGCACCAGCGAGCCTGAACTGGCAGAAGCAGCAGATAACCCTACCCAAGAGGCTCAGCCAGAGCCTGAGTTACCACATAGTGCACCAGCGGACAGCGGTTCACAGTCAATGGAAACAGCCCCAGCACCTGCATCACTTCCAGAGGGACCAAGCCCCAGTCCACAGTCCAAGGAGGAACTGATGTCTCCAGCATCAAGGGAACAGTTCCAGGCCGAGCAGGAAGCAGATGACAGCCTTCAAAAAGCTTGGGCGGCGGCGCGGAGCACCCCACCGCCTCTCAGCTCTTCTAACCGATTCCGGTTTGTTGTAGAACAAGGACTTTTATACAAGGAGACTCTTTCTGGTGGGCACCAGGAAGACTGGCATCCTCAAAGGCAGTTGGTAGTTCCCACTAAGTATCGGGTAAAGCTCTTAAGCTTAGCCCATGATCATCCCAGTGGCCATTCTGGGGTGAACAGAACCAAAGACCGGTTGGGGAAGTCCTTCCACTGGGAGGGAATGGGCAAGGACGTTGCTAATTATGTCCGGTCTTGTGAGGTGTGCCAACGAGTGGGAAAACCCCAAGACCAGGTTAAAGCCCCTCTCCAGCCACTACCCATAATTGAGGTCCCATTTCAGCGCGTAGCTGTGGATATTCTGGGTCCTTTCCCAAAGAAGACACCCAGAGGAAAGCAGTACGTACTGACTTTCATGGATTTTGCTACCCGATGGCCGGAAGCAGTACCCTTAAGCAACACCAGGGCTAAAAGTGTGTGCCAGGCATTAACAGACATTTTTGCCAGGGTAGGTTGGCCCTCCGACATCCTTACAGATTCGGGAACTAACTTCCTGGCAGGAACCATGGAAAACCTGTGGGAAGCTCATGGGGTGAATCACTTGGTTGCCACCCCTTACCACCATGAAACCAATGGCCTGGTGGAGAGGTTTAATGGAACTTTGGGGGCCATGATACGTAAATTTGTAAATGAACACTCCAATGATTGGGACCTCGTGTTGCAGCAGTTGCTTTTTGCCTACAGGGCTGTACCACATCCCAGTTTAGGGTTTTCACCATTTGAACTTGTGTATGGCCGTGAGGTTAAGGGGCCATTACAGTTGGTGAAGCAGCAATGGGAGGGGTTTACGCCTTCTCCAGGAACAAACATTCTAGACTTTGTAAGCAACCTACAAAACACCCTCCGACATTCTTTGGCCCTTGCTAAAGAAAACCTAAAGGATGCTCAGGAAGAGCAAAAGGCCTGGTATGATAAACATTCCAGAGAACGGTCCTTCAAAGTAGGAGACCAAGTCATGGTCTTAAAGGCAATCCAGGCCCATAAAATGGAAGCGTCGTGGGAAGGACCATTCACGGTCCAGGAGCGCCTAGGAGCTGTTAACTATCTCATAGCCTCCCCCACCTCCAACATAAAGCCTAAGGTATACCATGTTAATTCTCTTAAGCCCTTTTATTCCAGAGAATTAAACGTTTGCCAGTTTACAGCCCAGGAAACAGATGACGCGGAGTGGCCTGAAGGTGTCTACTACGAAGGAAAAAAGGATGGTGGCGTGGAAGAGGTGAACCTCTCCATGACCCTTGGACGTCTGCAGCGACAGCAGATCAAGGAGCTGTGCACAAGCTTTGCACCAATTTTCTCAGCCACTCCAGGATGGACCGAACGGGCATACCACTCCATTGACACAGGTAATGCTCACCCTATTAGAACCCCACCCTACCGGGAGTCACCTCATGCCAAAACTGCTATACAAAGGGAGATCCAGGACATGCTACAGATGGGTATAATCCGCCCCTCTAAGAGTGCATGGGCATCTCCAGTGGTTCTAGTTCCCAAACCAGATGGGGAAATACGCTTTTGCGTGGACTACCGTAAGCTAAATGCTGTAACTCGTCCTGACAACTATCCAATGCCACGCACAGATGAGCTATTGGAGAAATTGGGACATGCCCAATTCATCTCTACTTTAGACTTAACCAAGGGGTACTGGCAAGTACCACTAGATGAACCCGCTAAGGAAAGGTCAGCCTTCGTCACCCAGGCAGGGGTGTATGAATTCAATGTACTCCCTTTCGGGTTGCGAAATGCACCCGCCACCTTCCAAAGACTTGTAGATGGTCTCTTAGCGGGATTGGGAGAATCTGCAGTTGCCTACCTCGATGATGTGGCCATTTTTTCTGATTCATGGGCAGAGCACATGGAGCACCTGGAAAAAGTTTTCGAGCGCATTCAGCAGGCAGGACTAACTGTTAAGGCTAAAAAGTGTCAAATAGGCCAAAACAGAGTGACTTACCTGGGGCACCAGGTGGGTCAAGGAACTATAAATCCCATACAGGCCAAAGTGGATGCTATCCAAAAGTGGCCGGTTCCAAAGTCTAAGAAACAGGTCCAATCCTTCTTAGGCTTGGCTGGATATTATAGGCGATTTGTACCCCACTACAGCCAAATCGCCGCCCCGCTGACAGACCTAACCAGAAAGAAACAGCCAAATGCAGTTCAGTGGACTAATGAGTGTCAAAAGGCCTTTAACCAGCTTAAGGCAACACTCATGTCTGACCCTGTGCTAAGGGCCCCAGACTTTGACAAACCGTTCCAAGTAACCACAGATGCGTCCGAGCGAGGCGTGGGAGCAGTTTTAATGCAGGAAGGACCGGATCAAGAATTCCATCCTGTCGTATTTCTCAGTAAGAAACTGTCTGAGAGGGAAAGCCATTGGTCAATCAGCGAAAAGGAAAGCTATGCCATTGTGTACGCGCTGGAAAAGCTACGCCCATATGTTTGGGGACGGCGTTTCCAACTACAAACAGACCATGCTGCGCTACAGTGGCTTCATACCGCCAAGGGAAATAACAAAAAACTTCTTCGGTGGAGTTTAGCTCTCCAAGATTTTGATTTTGAAATACAACACATTTCGGGAGCTTCTAACAAAGTGGCTGATGCACTCTCCCGGGAAAGTTTCCCAGAGTTAACTGGTTAACAATTGTTTTTGGAATGAAACTTATTGTTAGTTTTTATATAATCAGTAGTATGTCTAAAGGTACATGTGTCTTATTAACTCTGTTTTCTCCTAAAACTCCAGGAAGAAATCACAGCCAGTGTGGAACCGAACATCCAACACTATCTGTGATTTGGGGGGCGTGTCATAACTATAAAGGGAAGGGTAATAGCTGTCCTGTGTACAGTACTATAAATCCCTCCTGGCCAGAGACTCCAAAATCCTTTTCCCTGTAAAGGGTTAAGAAGCTCAGGTAACCTGGCTGGCATCTGACCTAAAGGACCAATAAGGGGACAAGATACTTTCAAATCTTGGGGGGGGAAGGCTTTTGTTTGTGTTCTTTGTTTGGGAGTGTGTTCGTTCTCCGGGAATGAGAGGGACCAGACATCAATCCAGGTTCTCCACATCTTTCTAAACAAGCCTCTCCTATTTCAAACTTGTAAGTAAATAGCCAGGCAAGGCATGTTAGTTTTCCTTTGTTTTTCCTCAACTTGTAAATGTACCTTTTACTAGAGTGTTTATCTTTGTTTGCTGTACTTTGAACCTGAGACTAGAGGGGAGTCCTCTGAGCTCTTTAAGTTTGATTACCCTGTAAGGTTAATTTCCATACTGATTTTACAGAGATGATTTTTACCTTTTTCTTTAATTAAAAACCTTCTTTTTAAGAACCTGATTGATTTTTCCTTGTTTTAGATCCAAAGGGGTTTTGGATCTTGATTCACCAGGAGTTGGTGGGAGGAAGGAGGGGGGATGGTTAATTTCTCCCTGTTGTAGATCCAAGGGGTTTTGGATTTGTTTTCACCAGGGATTTGGTGAGGGTTTTTCAAGGCTTCCCAGGGAGGGAATCCATTGATGGTGGCAGCCGAACCAGAGCTAAGCTGGTAGTTAAGCTTAGAAGATTTTCACGCAGGCCCCTACATTTGTACCCTAAAGTTCAAAGTGGGGATCTCAGTCCTGACACTGGCAGCAGTGAAGTGGGTTGCGGGGAGGTTGAGATCTTGCCCAAGTCATCCGAGACACTAACGCTAAGCCACAGGATGGCAGCATCTAGTGTCTGTGGAGTCCAAGCACTATTTCAACCCCACAGTTTTGGATGAACTTCCCACAAGAGGAGGTGAAGATCACCCCCAGCAACACACACACACACACACACACACACACACACACACACACACACACACACACACACACCACTCCTGGTGGTGGGAGGGGAACAGGAGAAAGGACAAAAGAAGTAAGAGATGAAGAGAAAGGAAGGAGGGATGGTGGAAAAGGTAAAATGAAAAGGACAAACCCTAATGTCCACAGTGATTCCACGGGACAAAATCCCGTGTGGACTACAAAATTCTGTCACCTTGAACTAGTGTTTTCCATGCCTAGAATTCAACGGGCACCAGGTGGATCAGACTGAGCAGGTTCAAAAACCTCTTGGAGGCTCTTACCTTCTAAACAGGGACGTCTGTTTTCTAGTAAAATCAGTAAAAGGGAAGGAGAAAACTCGAAAGAGGCTCCTGCTCGCACTCACATACGTGAACCCTAATACTCTCTCAGTACTCAAAGAGAGACCTCGAGAAGGAGACTTGCTAAAGCAAAGCCACAGGGGTCTCTGAGGTTTCCCTGGCCCTGCGCCCCTGACTGATGTCAGCATCTCTCTCTGAGGTCACCACCTCCCTAACACCTTTGACCAATATGCTGAGATACTGCATGTAGCGGGGCGGCCTGGCTCCCAGGCGCCCCAGGAAGTCAAGGCCACCGCGGCCTGTCCCCACCCCCCGGAAGTCAAGGGGCGGGACAGGAAGTATAAAGGCCAAGCCACAGCGCTCAGTAGCTGGCCGGCAGCGGGAGAGGACAGACGCTGGTGCCCGAGCTCCCGCGGACCTGAGCCTGCCGAGAGCCCGGTATCCTGAGGAACGGTCTGAGCTTCCCCCGCCAAGGGCCCAGAGGGTGTGACAGACCTACCTGCTGCTCGGGGCCCGGAGCAGCCCATGATCTGCGACCCAGCAGATGGAACTCAGGAGGAACAGGTACCCATGGAGGAGGAGATGGGAAGTGGCCCGGGGATAGCAGACCCCGAACCCATGTCAGTGTGTTGCGGTCAGGATCCCCACTGACTGCGCGGCAGACGGACTGCTGCGGATAGGGCCCCGGGCTGGAACACAGTGGAGTGGGTGGGCCTGTGTTCCCCCGTGCCACCCCGTGCTGGGTGGCAGTCTCTCCTCCTCCTTGTCCAAGGGGCCTGGGCCTCTGACTGACGATTGGTTTGCTGCCCCGCCCTGACCTAGGGCCTGGGCTAACCCAAACTGACCCAGCTCCTGCTACAAGGCCTGGGCCGCTGACTGACTACTGGTTTGTTCCCCGCCCTGACCCAGGGCCGGAGCTGTTGATTGTGTGCTCAGTCCCTGCATAAGGGCCTGAGCTCTGAACTGTTGATTGTGTGCTCAGTCCCTGCACAAAGGCCTGAGCGCCGAACTGCTAATTGTGTGCTCAGCCCCTACCCAAAGGTCTGGGCCCTAACTGTTATTCGCTTTGTAGCGGGGCGGCCTGGCTCCCAGGTACCCCAGGAAGGGACGAGCCCCACCCCGGAACTACTACACTGCAAAAGGCCTTTGTGATGTCACTGCCACACCCACCCATCCCCTGAAGTGCTAATGTCCTGCTGCTCGCCTGACACTTTGAAGGTTTCAGCTACTCTCTGAGACCTTTAGAACATCTCATCTAACCCCCTGCATATCATAGGCTTCCTGTATAGTACAATAGGTACTTTTTGGGCACACACATTCCAGAAAGGCATCTAGTCTTCATGAAATGACATCAAGAGATGGAGAATCCACCACTTTCCCTTTTACTGAGTGTCAGGGGGCTCCATTTCCCCTTCCACTAGCTCCCCATTTACAGTGAGCCAGAGCAGTACCTGCAGCAGGGAGCGGGAGTTGCTGATGGCCTCAGAGGCACAGCCCCTGCAGTGTCTAAGGCACCTGGCACAAGTGCCGGATGATGCGGAGCTGGTGCATCACTCTGGCCATGACGTCCTCCTGCTGCAAGGGAACAAGAACCTGTCAAAGACTCAAACGCCCCGAGGAATCAGGGGGAATTAAGGGCATCTGGAACCAGCAGTATTTCCACCCAGCACCTCCCCACCACTGAGGGATGAATTCACCTCCTGAACCCCAGAATGGAGTCTTCTTGTCCTTTCTAGTAACCTCCAGTGCCAACCCCCCTCCTTGAAGGATGAGATCCTGCTACTTCCCCCTCAGTGCCCTTGACAGCTGTTCCACCTCCAAACCACAGCTCAAGTTATCAGAACCCTCTTCTCCACCCCCACCCAGGTTGGGCAGGGAGGCGGCTCTAGCAGGGGGGGCAGGAGGGATTCTGCCAGCAGTGAAGTGGGTTGCGGGGAGGTTGAGATCTTGCCCCAATCATCCCAGACACTAATGCTAAGCCACAGGATGGCAGCATCTAGTGTCATTGGAGTTCAAGCACTATTTCAACCTTACAGTTTTGGATCAACTTCCCACAAGGGGAGGTGAAGAGCACCCCCAGCAACACACACACACACACACACACACACACACACACACACCACTCCTGGTGGTGAAAGGGGAACTGGAGAAAGGACAAAAGAAGTAAGATATGAAGAGAAAGGAAGGGGGGATGGAGGAAAAGGTAAAACGAAAATGAGAAACACTAATGTCCCCTGTGATTCTACGGGACAAAATCCCACAGAGGGAATAAAATTCTGCCACCTTAAACTAGTGTTTTCCATGCCTAGAATTCAGCTGGCACCAGATGGACCTGACTGAGCAGCTTCCAAAACCTCTTGGAGGCTCTTACCTTCTAAATAGGGACGTCTGTTTTCTAGTAAAATCCGTCAAAGGAAAGGAGAAAACTCCAAAGAGGCTCCTGCTCGCACTCACACATGTGAACACTAATACTCTCTCAGTCCTCAAAGAGAGACCTCGAGAAGGAGACTTGCTGAAGCAATAACAGAGACTTGGTGGGATAACTCACATGACTGGAGTACTGTCATGGATGGATATAAACTGTTCAGGAAGGACAGGCAGGGCAGAAAAGGTGGGGGAGTTGCATTGTATGTAAGAGAGGAGTATGAGTGCTCAGAGGTCCGGTATGAAACTGTAGAAAAACCTGAGAGTCTCTGGATAAAGTTGAGAAGTGTGAACAACAAGGGGGATGTCGTGGTTGGAGTCTGGTATAGACCACCAGACCAGGGGGATGAGGTGGACGAGGCTTTCTTCTGGCAACTAGCAGAAGTTGCTAGATCGCAGGCCCTGGTTCTCATGGGAGACTTTAATCACCCTGATATCTGCTAGGAGAGCAATACAGCGGTGCACAGACAATCCAGGAAGTTTTTGGAACGTGTAGGGCACAATTTCCTGGTGCAAGTGCTGGAGGAACCAACTAGGGGCAGAGCTTTTCTTGACCTGCTGCTCACAAACAGGGAAGAATTAGTAGGGGAAGCAAAAGTGGATGGGAACCTGGGAGGCAGTGACCATGAGATGGTCGAGTTCAGGATCCTGACACAAGGAAGAAAGGAGAGCAGCAGAATATGGACCCTGGACTTCAGAAAAGCAGACTTTGACTCCCTCAGGGAACAGATGGGCAGGATCCCCTGGGAGAATAACATGAAGGGCAAAGGGGTCCAGGAGAGCTGGCTGTATTTTAAAGAATCCTTATTGCGGTTGCAGGAACAAACCATCCCGATGTGTAGAAAGAATAGTAAATATGGCAGGCGACCAGCTTGGCTAAACAGTGAAATCCTTGCTGATCTTAAATGCAAAAAAGAAGCTTACAAGAAGTGGAAGATTGGACAATTGACCAGGGAGGAGTATAAAAATATTGCTCAGGCATGCAGGAGTGAAATCAGGAAGGCCAAATCACACTTGGAGTTGCAGCTAGCAAGAGATGTTAAGAGTAACAAGAAGGGTTTCTTCAGGTATGTTAGCAACAAGAAGAAAGTCAAGGAAAGTGTGGGCCCCTTACTGAATGAGGGAGGCAACCTAGTGACCGAGGATGTGGAAAAAGCTAATGTACTCAATGCTTTTTTTGCCTCTGTCTTCACGAACAAGGTCAGCTCCCAGACTGCTGCACTGGGCAGCACAATATGGGGAGAAGGTGACCAGCCCTCTGTGGAGAAAGAAGTGGTTCGGGACTATTTAGAAAAACTGGACGTGCACAACTCCATGGGGCTGGATGCGCTGCATCCGAGGGTGCTAAAGGACTTGGCGGATGAGATTGCACAGCCATTAGCCATTATTTTTGAAAACTCATGGCGATCGAGGGAGGTCCCGGATGACTGGAAAAAGGCTAATGTCGTGCCCATCTTTAAAAAAGGGAAGGAGGAGGATCCGGGGAACTACAGGCCAGTCAGCCTCACCTCAGTCCCTGGAAAAATCATGGAGCAGGTCCTCAAGGAATCAATGATGAAACACTTAGAGGAGAGGAAAGTGATCAGGAACAGTCAGCATGGATTCACCAAGGGGAAGTCGTGCCTGACTAACCTAATTGCCTTCTACGATGAGATAACTGGCTCTGTGGATGAGGGGAAAGCAGTGGATGTGTTATTCCTTGACTTTAGCAAAGCTTTTGATACGCTCTCCCACAGTATTCTTGCCACCAAGTTAAAGAAGTATGGGCTGGATGAATGGACTGTAAGGTGGATAGAAAGCTGGCTGGATCGTCGGGCTCAACGGGTAGTGATCAATGGCTCCATGTCTAGTCGGCAGCCGGTTTCAAGCGGAGTAGTGCCCCAAGGGTCGGTCCTGGGGCCGGTTTTGTTTAATATCTTTATTAATGATCTGGAGGATGGTGTGGACTGCACTCTCAGCAAGTTTGCAGATGACACTAAACTAGGAGGCGTGGTAGATACGCTAGAGGGTAGGGATCGGATACAGAGGGACCTAGACAAATTAGAGGATTGGGCCAAAAAAAACCTGATGAAGTTCAACAAGGACAAGTGCAGAGTCCTGCACTTAGGACGGAAGAATCCCATGCACTGCTACAGACTAGGGACCGAATGGCTAGGTAGCAGTTCTGCAGAAAAGGACCTAGGGGTCACAGTGGACGAGAAGCTGGATATGAGTCAACAGTGTGCTCTTGTTGCCAAGAAGGCTAACGGCATTTTGGGCTGTATAAGTAGGGGCATTGCCAGCAGATCGAGGAACGTGATCGTTCCCCTTTATTCGACATTGGTGAGGCCTCATCTAGAATACTGTGTCCAGTTTTGGGCCTGTGGAAGCAGAGAAAGAGCTGACAGGAAGGGGATGCAATGCATGACAGTTCGTTAGCAAGAGTTAGGCTAACTGTAACCCTAATAACGCGAGATTTGTAGAAGCGAGGAATGTGTGAGGTGGGTGAGAAAGAACTGTGTAAGAAGTCATTATGACCTGGTATAGATAAGGTGTAGAAGACCTTGTGTAGATAAGGTATAGAAAATATTGTATGTTGGCAAGAGTCAAAACAAGTGAAGAAATGAGATATCAAGATGGCCTATGTATAAACAAAACGCAGCTGTCCCTCGTTATTTCTGTAATGAAAGGTATAAATGCTTGCTGTAATTAGTTACCTGGGAGAGACGTGCTTAGCTCTCTCCCTCTGGGCAATTGTGAGAGTTAATAAAGCATCTGACTTGCTGTACCTAAACAAATAGTGAGAACTCTGTTTTTCTCCGACAGGCCCCACACTACAAGAAGGATGTGGAAAAATTGGAAAGAGTCCAGCGGAGAGCAACAAAAATGATTAGGGGTCTGGAGCACATGACTTTTGAGGAGAGGCTGAGGGAACTGGGATTGTTTAGTCTCCAGAAGAGAAGAATGAGGGGGGATTTGATAGCAGCCTTCAACTACGTGAAGGGGGGTTCCAAAGAGGATGGAGCTCGGTTGTTCTCAGTGGTGGCAGATGACAGAACAAGGAGCAATGGTCTCAAGTTGCAGTGGGGGAGGTCCAGGTTGGATATTAGGAAACACTATTTCACTAGGAGGGTGGTGAAGCACTGGAATGCGTTACCTAGGGAGGTGGTGGAGTCTCCTTCCTTGGAGGTTTTTAAGGCCCGGCTTGACAAAGCCCTGGCTGGGATGATTTAGTTGGGAATTGGTCCTGCTTTGAGGAGGGGGTTGGACTAGATGACCTCTTGAGGTCCCTTCCAACCCTGATATTCTATGATTCTATGAAAGCCACAGGGGTGTCTGAGGTTTCCCTGGCCCTAAGCTCCTGTCCTGCCTGGCTGATGTCAGCATCTCTCTCGGAGGTCACCACCTCCCTAACACCTTTGACCAATAGGCTGAGGTCCTGAAAAGGCCTTTGTGATGTCACTACCACACCCACCCATCCCCGGAAGTGCTAATGTCCTGCTGCTGGCCTGACACTTTGAAGGTTTGAGCTACTCTGTGTGGATCACCCCACTCAATGCGTCTTCATTCTAGGAAGCAAGCCGGCTAGACACTAAAACATCAGGGGCTGCTCCCAATGCTACACTCAGTGTTTCCAAAATTAGGAGACTTTATGGCCACAAGAGACCTTTAGAGCATCTCATCTAACCCTCTGCATATCATAGGCTTCCTGTAGAGCACAACAGTTACTTTCTTAGAAAACACATTCCAGAAAGGCATCTAGTCTTCATTAAATGACATCAAGAGATGGAGAATCCACCACTTTCCCATTTAGTGAGTGCCAGGGGGCTCCATTTCCCCTTCCACTAGCTCCCCATTTACAGTAAACCAAAGCAGTACCTGCAGCAGGGAGCGGGAGTTGCTGAAGGCGTCAGAGGCACAGCCCCTGCAGTGTCTCAGGCACCTGGCGCAAGTGATGGATGATGCGCAGCTGGTGCATAGCTTTGGCCGTGACGTCCTCCTGCTGCAAGGGAACGAGAACCTGTCAGAGACTCAAACGCCCCGAGGAATCAGGGGGAATTAAGGGCACCGGGAATCAGCAGTATTTCCACTCAGCACCTGCCCACCACAGAGGGATGAATTCACCTCCTGAACCCCAGAATGGAGTCTTATTGTCCTTTCTAGTAACCTCCAGTGCCAAATCCCCTCCTTGAAGGGTGAGCTGCTGATACCTCCCTCTCAGTGCCCTTGACAGCTGTTCCACCACCAAACCACAGCTCAAGTTATCAGAACCCTCTTCTCCACCCCCACCCAGGTTGGCCAGGGAGGCGGCTCTAGCAGGGGTGGCAGGTGGGATTCTGCCAGCAGTGAAGTGGGTTCCGGGGAGGTTGAGATCTTGCCCCAAGTCATCCCAGACACCAATGCTAATCCACACGATGGCAGCATCTAGTGTCCGTGGAGTCCAAGCACTATTTCAACCACACAGGTTTGGATGAACTCCCCACAAAGGGAGGTGAAGAGCACCCCCAGCAACACACACACACACAAAAACCACTCCCGGTGGTGGGAGGGGAACAGGAGAAAGGACAAAAGAAGTAAGAGATGAAGAGAAAGGAAGGAGGGAGGGAGGAAAAGGTAAAACGAAAAGGACAAACACTAATGTCCCCAGTGATTCTACGGGACAAAATCACAGGGAGGGAATAAAATTCTGCCACCTTGAACTAGTGTTTTCCATGCCTAGAATTCAGCTGGCACCAGGTGGATCAGACTGAACAGGATACAAACCTCTCCGAGGCACTTACTTTCCTCAAAGAGAGACCTCAAGGAGGAGACTTGCTGAAGCAAAGCCAGAGGGGTCTCTGAGCTTTCCCTGGCCCTCATGTCAGCATCTCTCTCTGATGTCAGCATCTCTCTCTGAGGTCACCACCTCCCTAACACATTTGACCAATAAGCTGACATCCTGCAAAAGGCCTTTGTGATGTCACTGCCACACCCAACCAAACCCTGAAGTGCTAATGTCCTGGTGCTGGCCTGACACTTTGAAGGTTTGAGCTACTCTGTGTGGATCACCCCAGTCAATGCGTCTTCATTCTAGGAAGCAAGCCGGCTAGACAGTAAAACATCAGAGGCTGCTCCCAATGCTACACTCCGTGTTTCCAAAATTACTACACTTTATGGCCAGAAGAGACCTTTAGAGCATCTAATCTAAGCCCCTGCATATCATGGGCTTCCTGTATAGTACAATAGTTACTTTTTGGGCACAAACATTCCAGAAAGGTATCTAGTCTAAATTAAATGACATTAAGAGATGGAGAATCCATCACTTTCCCTTTTAGTGAGTGCCAGGGGATCCATTTCCCCTTCCACTAGCTCCCCATTTACAGTGAGCCAGAACAGTACCTGCAGCAGGGAGCGGGAGTTCCTGAAGGCCTCAGAGGCGCAGCCCCTGCAGTGTCTCAGGCACGTGGCGTAAGTGCAGGATGATGCGGAGCTGGTGCATCATTTTGGCCCTGACGTCCTCCTGCTGCAAGGGAACGAGAACCTGTCAGAGACTCAAAGGCCCGGAGGAATCAGGGGGAATTAAGGGAACCTGGAACCAGCAGTATTTCCACCCAGCACCTGCCCATCAATGAGAGATGAATTCACCTCCGGAACCCCAGAATGAACTCTTCTTGTCCTTTCTAGAAACCTCCAGAGCTAACCCCCCTCCTTGTAGGGTGAGCTCCTGCTACCTCCTGCTCAGTGCCCTTCACAGACATTCCACCTCCAAACCACAGCTAAAGTCATCAGAACCCTCTTCTCCACCCCGACACAGGTTGGGCTGGGAGGCGGCTCTAACAGGGTGTGCAGGAGGGATTCTGACAGCAGTGAAGTGGGTTGCAGGGAGGTTGAGATCTTGACCCAAGTCATCCCAGACACTAATGCTAAGTCACACAATGGCAGCATCTACTGTCAGTGGGGTCTAAGCACTATTTCAACCCCACAGTTTTGGATCAACTCCCCACAAGGGGAGGTGAAGAGAACCAACAGCACCACACACACACACACACACACACACACACACACACACACCACTCCTGGTGGTGGGAGGGGAACAAGAGAAAGGACAAAAGAAGTAAGAGATGAAGAGAAAGGAAGGAGGGATGGAGGAAAAGGTAAAACGAAAAGGACAAACCCTAGTGTCCCCAGTGATTCTACGGGACAAAATTCCAGGGAGGGAATAAAATTCTGCCACCTTAAACTACTGTTTTCCATGCCGAGAATTCAGCTGGCACCAGATGGATCAGACTGAGCAGGTTCCAAAACCTCTTGGAGGCTCTTACCTTCTAATTTTCAAGTAAAATCAGTAAAAGGAAAGGAGAAAACTCGAAAGAGGCTCCTGCTCGCACTTAAATACGTGAACCCTAATACTCTCTCAGTCCTCAAAAAGAAACCTCGAGAAGCAGACTTGCTGAAGCAAAGCCACAGGGGTCTCTCAGGTTTCCCTGGTCGTAAGCCCCTGTCCTCCCTGGCTGAAGACAGCATCTCTCTCTGAGGTCACCACCTCCCTAACACCTTTGACCAGTACGCTGAGGTCCTTGAAAAAGCCTTTGTGATATCACTGCCACACCCAACCAAACCCTAAAGTGCTCATGTCCTGCTGCTTGCCTGACACTTTGAAGGTTTGAGCTACGCTCTGTGGATCACACCACAAAATTCGTCTTCATTCTAGGAAGCAAGCTAGCTAGACAGTAAAACATCAGAGGCTGCTCCCAATACTACACTCAGTGTTTCCAAAATTTGTAGACGTTATGGCCACAAGAGACCTTTAGAGCATCTCATCTAAGCCCCTGCATATCATAGGCCTCCTGTATAGTACAATAGTTACTTTTTGGGCACACACATTCCAGAAAGGCATCTAGTCTTCATTCAATGACATCAAGAGATGGAGAATCCACCACTTTCCCTTTTAGTGAGGGCCAGGGGGCTCCATTTCCCCTTCCACTAGCTCGCCATTTACAGGGAGACAGAGCAGTACCTGCAGCAGGGAGCAGGAGATGCTGAAGGCCTCAGAGGCGCAGCCCCTGCAGTGTCTCAGGCACCTGGCGCAAGTGGCGGATAATGCGGGTGCATCACTTTGGCCGTGACGTCCTCCTCCTGCAAGGGAACGAGAACCTGTCAGAGACTCAAACGCCCCGAGGACTCAGGGGGAATTAAGGGCACCTGGAACCAGCAGTATTTCCACTCAGCACCTGCCCACCACTGAGGGATGAATTCACCTCCTGAACCCCAGAATGGAGTCTTCTTGTCCTTTCTAGTAACCTCCAGTGCCAACCCCCCTCCTTCTAGGGTGAGCTCCTGCTTCCTCCCACTCAGTGTTCTTGACAGCTGTTCCACCTCCAAACCAAACCTCAAGTTATCAGAACCCTCTTCTCCACCCCCAACCAGGTTGGGCATGGAGGCGGCTCTAGCGGGGGGGCCGGAAGGAATTCTGCCAGAAGTGAAGAGGTTGAGGGGAGGTTGAGATCTTGCCCCAAGTCATCCCAGACACTAATGCTAAGACACAGGATGGCAGCATCTTGTGTCAGTGGAGTCCAAGCACTATTTCAACCCCACAGTTTTAGAGGAACTTCCCACAAGGAGAGGTGAAGAGAACCCCCAGCAATACACACACAGACACACACACACACACCACTCCTGGTGGTGGGAGGGGAACAAGAGAAAGGACAAAAGAAGTAAGAGATGAAGAAAAAGGAAGGAGGGATGGAGGAAAAGGTAAAATAAAAAGGACAAACGCTAATATCCCTAGTGATTCTACGGGATAAAATCCAAGGGACGGAATAAAATTCTGCCACCTTGAACTAGTGTTTCCCATGCCTAGAATTCAGCTGGCACCAGATGGATCAGACTGTGGAGGTTCCAAAACCTCTTGGAGGCTCTTACCTTCTCAACAGGGAAGTCTGTTTTCATAGAATCATAGAATCATAGAATATCAGAGTTGGAAGGGACCTCAAGAAGTCATCTAGTCCAACCCCATGCTCAGAGCAGGACCAATTCCCAGCTAAATCATCCCAGCCAGGTCTTTGTCAAGCCGGGCCTTAAAAACCTCCAAGGAAGGAGACTCCATTTTTTTTTCCCCATCTTATATGGAACCAATCACCAGAGACCCCAACCATCGAAAAATCCCCAAATGTGCTTTGTTGCTTCTAACTAATTTCTAGTAAAATCAGTAAAAGGAAAGGAGAAAACTCGAAAGAGGCTCCTGCTCCCACTCACATACGTGAACCCTAATACTCTGTCAGTCCTCAAAGAGAGACCTCGAGAAGGAGACTTGCTGAAGCAAAACCACAGGGGTCTCTGAGATTTCCCTGGCCCTGTGCTCCTGTCATGCCTGGCTCATGTCAGCATCTCTCTCTGAGGTCACCACCTCCCTAACACCTTTGAGCAATTCACCTCCTCAACCCCAGAATGGAGTCTTCTTGTCCTTTCTAGTAACCTCCAGTGCCAACCCCACTCCTTGTAGGATGAGCTCCTGCTACCTCCAGCTCAGTGCCCTTGACAGCTGTTCCACCTCCAAACCACAGCTCAAGTTATCAGAACCCTCTTCTCCACCCCCACCCAGGTTGGGCAGGGAGGCGGCTCTAGCAGGGGGGGCAGGTGGGATTCTGAAAGCAGAAAAGTGCGTTGCGGGGAGGTTGAGACCTTGCCCCAAGTCATCGCAGACAGTAATGTTAAGCCACAGGATGGGAGCATCTAGTGTCAGTGGAGTCCAAGCATTATTTCAACCTCACAGTATTGGATCAACTTTCCACAAGGGGAGGTGAAGAGCACCGCCAACAACACACAAACACACACACACACACACACACACACACACACACTCCTGGTGGTGGGAGGGGAACAGGAGAAAGGACAAAAGAAGTAAGTGATGAAGAGAAAGGAAGGAGGGATGGAGGAAAAGGTAAAACGAAAAGGACAAAACCTACTGTCCCCAGTGATTCCACAGGACAAAATCCCAGGGAGGGAATAAAATTCTGCCACCTTGAGCTAGTGTTTTCCATGCCTAGAATTCAGCTGGCACCAGGTGGATCAGACTGAAAAGGTTACAAACCTCTCCGAGGCTCTTAACTTCTTAACAGGGACGTCTGTTTTCTAGTAAAATCAGTAAAAGGAAAGGAGACAACTCGAAAGAGGCTCCTGCTCTCACTCACATACGTCAGCCCTAATACTCTCTCAGTCCTCAAGAGAAACCTCGAGAAGGAGACTTGCTGAAGCAAAGCCACAGGGGTCTCTGAGGTTTCCCTGGCCATGCCCCCCTGTCCTGCCTCGCTGATGGCAGCATCTCTCTCTGAGGTTACCACCTGCCTAACACCTTTGACCAATATGCTGAGGTCCTGCAAAAGACCTTTGTGATATCACTGCCACCAATCAAACCCTTAAGTGCTAATGTCCTGCTGCTGGCCTGACACTATGAAGGTTTGAGCTACTCTCTGTGGATCACCCCACTCAATGCGTCTTCATTCTAGGAAGCAAGTGGGCTAGACAGTAAAACATCAGAGGCTGCTCCCAATGCTACACTCAGTGTTTCCAAAATTAGTAGACTTTATGGCCACAAGGGACCTTTAGAGCATCTAATCTAAGCCCCTGCATATCATAGGCTTCCTGTATAGTACAATAGTTACTCTTTGGGCACACACATTCCAGAAAGGCATCTAGTCTTCATTCAATGACATCAAGAGATGGAGAATCCACCACTTTCCCTTTTAGTGAGGGCCAGGGGGTTCCATTTCCCCTTCCACTAGCACCCCATTTACAGTGAGCCAGAGCAGTACCTGCAGCAGGGAGTGGGAGTTGCTGATGTCCACAGAGGCACAGCCCTTGCAGTGTCAACTTCCCACAAGGGGAGGTGAAGAGCACCCCCAGCAACACACACACACACACACACCACTCCTGGTGGTGGGAGGGGAACAAGAGAAAGCAAGGAGGGATGGAGGAAAAGGTAAAACAAAAAGGACAAACCCTAATGTCCCCAGTGATTCTACGGCACAAAATCCCAGGTGGGCTATAAAATTCTGCCACTTTGAACTAGTGTTTTCCATGCCTAGAATTCAGCTGGCACCAGATGGATCAGACTGCAGACTGAGCAGGTTAAAAACCTCTCCAAGGTTCTTACCTTCTCAACAGGCACGTCTGTTTTCTAGTAAAATCAATAAAAGGAGAAACTCGAAAGAGGTTCCTCCTCGCACTCACATACTTGAACCCTAATACTCTCTGAGTCCTAAAAAGGGAGACCTCGAGAAGGAGACTTGCTAAAGCAAAGCCAAAGGGGTCTCTGAGGTTTCCCTGGCCCTGCGCTCCTGTCCTGCCTGGCTGATGTCAGCATCTCTCTCTCAGGTAACCACCTCCCTAACACCTTTGACCCATAGGCTGAGGTCCAGGATAAGGCCTTTGTGATATCACTGCCACACCCAACCAAACCCTAAAGTGCTAATGTCCTGCTACTAGCCTGACACTTTGAAGGTTTGAGCTACTCTCTGTGGATCACCCCACTCAATGCATCCTCATTCTAGGAAGCAAGCGGGCTAGACGGTAAAACATCAGAGGCTGCTCCCAATGCTACACTCAGTGTTTCCAAAATTAGGGGACTTTATGGCCAGAAGAGACCTTTAGAGCATCTCATCTAACCCCTTGCATACCATAGGCTTGCTGTATAGTACAATAGTTACTTTTTGGGCACACACATTGCAGAAAGGCATCTAGTCTTCCTTCAATGACATCAAGAGATGGAGAATCCACCACTTTCCCTTTTAGTGAGTGCCAGGGGGCTCCATTTCCCCTTCCACTAGCTCCCCATTTACAGTGAGCCAGAGCAGTACCTGCAGCAGGGAGCGGGAGTTGCTGAAGGCCTCAGAGGAACAGCCACTGCAGTGTCTCAGACACCTGGCGCAAGTGCCGGATGATGCGGAGCTGGTGCATCACTTTGGCCGTGACGTCCTCCTGCTGCAAGGGAACGAGAACCTGTCAGAGACTCAAAGGTCCCGAGGAATCAGGGGGAATTAAGGGCACCTGGAACCAGCAGTATTTCCACCCACCACCTGCCCACCGCTGAGGGATGAATTCACCTCCTGAACCCCAGAATGGAGTCTTCTTGTCCTTTCTAGTATCCTCCAGTGCCAACCCCCCTCCTTGTAGGATTAGCTCCTGCTACCTCCCCCTCAGTGTTCTTCACAGCTGTTCCACCTCCAAACCAAACCTCAAGTTATCAGAACCCTCTTCTGCACCCCCAACCAGGTTGGGCATCGAGGCGGCTCTAGTGGGGGGGCAGGAGGGATTCTGCCAGAAGTGAAGTGGGTTGAGGGGAGGTTGAGATCTTGCCCCAAGTCATCCCAGACACTAATGCTAAGCCACAGGATGGCAGCATCTAGTGTCAGTGGAGTCCAAGCACTATTTCAAGCATACAGTTTTGGATGAACTCCCCACAAGGGGAGGTGAAGAGCACCCCCAGCAACACACACACAAACACACACACACACACACACCACTCCTGGTGGTGAAAGGGGAACAGGAGAAAGGACAAAAGAAGTAAGAGATGAAGAGAAAGGAAGGAGGGATGGAGGAAAAGGTAAAACGAAAAGGACAAACCCTAATGTCCACAGTGATTCTACGGGACAAAATCCCAGGGAGGGAATAAAATTCTGCCATCTTAAACTACTGTTTTCCATGCCTAGAATTCAGCTGGCACCAGATGGATCAGACTGAGCAGGTTCCAAAACCTCTTGGAGGCTCTTACCTTCTAAATAGGGACGTCTGTTTTCTAGTAAAATCAGTAAAAGGAAAGGAGAAAACTCGAAAGAGGCTCCTGCACGCACTCACGTACGTGAACCCTAATACTCTCTCAGTCCTCAAAGAAAGACCCCGAGAAGGAGACTTGCTGAAGCAAAGCCACAGGGTCTCTGAGGTTTCCCTGGCCCTGTGCTCCTGTCCTGCCAGGCTGATGTCAGCATCTCTCTCGGAGGTCACCACCTCCCTAACACATTTGACCAATAAGCTGACATCCTGCAAAAGGCCTTTCTGATGTCACTGACACACCCAACCAAACCCTGAAGTGCTAATGTCCTGCTGCTGGCCTGACACTTTGAAGGTTTGAGGTTGTCATAACTATAAAGGGAAGGGTAACAGCTGTCCTGTGTACAGTACTATAAAATCCTCCTGGCCAGAGACTCCAAAATCCTTTTCCCTCTAAAGGGTTAAGAAGCTCATGTAACCTGGCTGGCATCTGACCTAAAGGACCAATAAGGGGACAAGATACTTTCAAATCTTGGGGAGGGGAAGGCTTTTGTTTGTGTTCTTTGTTTGTGTGGGTGTTCGCCCTCGGGACTGAGAGGGACCAGACATCAATCCAGGTTCTCCATATCTTTCTAAACAAGTCTCTCCTATTTCAAACAAGGCGTGTTAGTTTTCCTTTGTTTTCTCAACTTGTAAATGTACCTTTTACTAGAGTGTTTATCTTTGTTTGCTGTACTTTGAACCTAAGACTAGAGGGGAGTCCTCTGAGCTCTTTAAGTTTGATTACCCTGTAAGGTTAATTTCCATACTGATTTTACAGAGATGATTTTTACCTTTTTCTTTAATTAAAAGCCTTATTTTTAAGAACCTGATTGATTTTTCCTTGTTTTAAGATCCAAGGAGTTTGGATCTTGATTCACCAGGAGTTGGTGGGAGGAAGGAGGGGAATGGTTAATTTCTCCTTCTTTTAGATCCAAGGGGGTTGGATCTGTATTCACCAGGGAATTGCTGAAAGGTTTCTCAAGGCTACCCAGGGGAGGAAATTAGCCTTGGGATGGTGGTTAAGCTTAGAAGTTTTCATGCAGGCCCCTACATTTGTACACTAAACTTCAAAGTGGGGATACAGCCTTGACACAGGTACTCTCTGTGGATCACCCCACTCAATGCCTGTTCATTCTAGGAAGCAAGCCGGCTAGACGGTAAAACATCAGAGGCTGCTCCCAATGCTACACTCAGTGTTTCCAATATTAGGGGACTTTATGGCCAGAAGAGACCTTTAGAGCATCTCATCTAACCCCTTGCATACCATAGGTTTGCTGTATAGTACAATAGTTACTTTTTGGGCACACACATTGCAGAAAGGCATCTAGTCTTCCTTCAATGACATCAAGAGATGGAGAATCCACCACTTTCCCTTTTAGTGAGGGCCAGGGGGCTCCATTTCCCCTTCCACTAGCTCCCCATTTACAGTGAGCCAGAGCAGTACCTGCAGCAGGGAGCGGGAGTTGCTGATGGCCTCAGAGGCACAGCCCCTGCAGTGTCTCAGGAATCTGGCGCAAGTGCCGGATGATGCGGAGCTGGTGCATCACTTTTGGCCGTGACGTCCTCCTGCTGCAAGGGAATGAGAACCTGTCAGAGACTCAAACGCCCGAGGAATCAGCGGGAATTAAGGGCACCTGGAACCAGCACTACTTCCACCCATCACCTGCCCACCACTGAGGGATAAATTCACCTCCTGAACCCCAGAATGGAGTCTTCTTGTCCTTTCTAGTAACCTCCAGTGACAACCCCCCTCCTTGAAGGATGAGCTCCTGCTATCTCCCCCTCAGTGCCCTTGACAGCTGTTCCACCTCCAAACCACAGCTCAAGTTATTAGTACCTTTGGACACAGACTGGCTAACCTAGTGAGGAGGGCTTTAAACTAGGTTCGACGGGGACAGGTGAGCAAAGCCCACAGGTAAGTGGGGAACATGGAGACCGGGGAGATGGGTCAAAAACGAGAGGGAGTGTGGGCTATATTGTCAGAGGGAAAGGAGGGTCAGGACAAAACTGGGAGGAAAGATCAAACCAGTATCTTAGATGCCTATATACAAATGCGAGAAGTATGGGGAATAAGCAGGAAGAACTGGAAGTGCTAATAAATAAATACAACTATGACATTGTTGGCATCAGTGAAACTCGGTGGGATAATACACATGATTGGAATGTTGGTGTGGATGGGTACAGCTTGCCCAGGAAGGATAGACAGGGGAAAAAGGGAGGAGGTGTTGCCTTGTATATTAAAAATGTACACACTTGGACTGAGGTAGAGATGGACATAGGAGACGGAAGTGTTGAGTGTCTCTGGGTTAGGCTAAAAGGGGTAAAAAACAAGGGAGATGTCATGCTAGGAGTCTACTACAGGCCACCTAACCAGGTGGAAGAGGTGGATGAGGCTTTTTTTAAGCAACTAACAAAATCATCCAAAGCCCAAGATTTGGTGGTGATGGGGGACTTCAACTATCCGGCTATATGTTGGGAAAATAACACAGCGGGGCACAGACTATCCAACAAATTCCTGGACTGCATTGAAGACAACTTTTTATTTCAGAAGGTTGAAAAAGCTACTGGGGGGAAGCTGTTCTAGACTTGATTTTAACAAATAGGGAGGAACTCGTTGAGAATTTGAAAGTAGAAGGCAGCCTGGGTGAAAGTGATCATGAAATCATAGAGTTTGCAATTCTAAGGAAGGGTAGAAGGGAGAACAGCAAAATAGAGACAATGGATTTCAGGAAGGCAGATTTTGGTAAGCTCAGAGAGCTGATAGGTAAGGTCCCATGGGAATCAAGACTGAGGGGAAAAACAACTGAGGAGAGTTGGCAGTTTTTCAAAGGGACACTATTAAGGGCCCAAAAGCAAGCTATTCCGCTGGTTAGGAAAGATAGAAAATGTGGCAAAAGACCACCTTGGCTTAACCATGAGATCTTGCATGATCTAAAAAATAAAAAGGAGTCATATAAAAAATGGAAACTGGGACAGATTACAAAGGATGAATATAGGCAAACAACACAGGAATGCAGGGGCAAGATTAGAAAGGCAAAGGCACAAAATGAGCTCAAACTAGCTACGGGAATAAAGGGAAACAAGAAGACTTTTTATCAATACATTAGAAGCAAGAGGAAGACCAAAGACAGGGTAGGCCCACTGCTTAGTGAAGAGGGAGAAACAGTAACAGGAAACTTGGAAATGGCAGAGATGCTTAATGACTTCTTTGTTTCGGGCTTCACCGAGAAGTCTGAAGGAATGCCTAACATAGTGAATGCTAATGGGAAGGGGGTAGGTTTAGCAGATAAAATAAAAAAGAACAAGTTAAAAATCACTTAGAAAAGTTAGATGCCTGCAAGTCACCCGGGCCTGATGAAATGCATCCTAGAATACTCAAGGAGCTAATAGAGGAGGTATCTGAGCCTCTAGCTATTATCTTTGGAAAATCATGGGAGACGGGAGAGATTCCAGAAGACTGGAAAAGGGCAAATATAGTGCCCATCTATAAAAAGGGAAATAAAAACAACCCAGGAAACTACAGACCCCAGTGAGTTTAACTTCTGTGCCAGGGAAGATAATGGAGCAAGTAATTAAGGAAATCATCTGCAAACACTTGGAAGGTGGTAAGGTGATAGGGAACAGCCAGCATGGATTTGTGAAGAACAAATCATGTCAAACCAATCTGATAGCTTTCTTTGATAGGATAACGAGCCTTGTGAGATGGGAGGGAATGAAAAAGGTGAGGCTGTGGATGTGGTATACCTAGACTTTAGTAAGGCATTTGATACGGTCTCGCATGATATTCTTATTGATAAAACTAGGCAAATACAATTTAGATGGGGCTACTATAAGGTGGGTGCATAAATGGCTGGATAACCGTACTCAGAGAGTTGTTATTAATAGTCACCCAGGCCTGATGAAATGCATCCCTAGAATACTCAAGGAGCTAATAGCAGTGGAGGGAGGGCGGGTGGAAGTTTGGGGCGCAGTGGAGGGGAGGGTGGAGGGGGGGGTGGAAGTTTGGGGCGCAGTGGAGGGGGAGGGGTGGGGGCGGGGGCGGGTGGCAGTTTGTGGGGCAGTGGAGGGGTGGGGGGGGGGCGGGTGGAAGTTTGTGGGGGCAGTGGAGGTGAGGGCGGGCGGGTGGCAGTTTGTGGGCGCAGTGGAGGGAAGGGGGGGTGGCAGTTTGTGGTGGCAGTGGAGGTGAGGGGGAGGCGGGTGGAGGCAGTTTGTGGGCGCAGTGAGAGGTGGG
>NW_027053010.1:0-74000 GCF_011386835.1 Chrysemys picta bellii
GACTGGAACCTTGACATGCATTTGTAAAGTTCATCTCATCCAGCTTTCCTCAAATGTGGCCACTAATGGTGTTTTCTGCAGCCCCGACAGGCTCCGAAGCATGGGCAGGGATTGGGGACAGGAAAGCAGCAGTCCCTCCCTTCAGTGTCCAGCTGTTGTTGCTTGTTAAGGGCTTTCCCTTCTCCCTTTCCCTGGTTCCTGTCAAGCAGACAGAGAGCAGAAGACCAGAAGTCTGTAGTGCAGGCAATGTGATGATGTTTATTGGGCTTAATTCTAGCAAGCATATCCATAGCTCTGTGCGCCGGAAGAGCCTTTTCCCCAGGGTCCCAATTCCCCCCTCCTTAGTAGGCATCATTATACCTGTAGTGCATGACCTTGGTCCCACCTCTTACAATTTATGGTAATTGTTGGGTCTGGAGGCTTTGCTAGCACCTTTTTTGTATCCCATGGCAGGGGTATGGAGTGAGGTTGTGCTTCGGTCAGAAGCAGGCATTTCTTTGGCATTTTAATGTTTCCTATCCCCATCCCCTCTCCAGACTGGCTGCTTGATCTTATCTCAGGAGAGGAGTTTAAGACAAGACTGTCCTTCAAGTGTATACTCGTATATTACGCTCCCACCATACCCAGGAACACTTTAGCTCCATCTCTTCCCCCCCTACACCGCTCCCATCTGTTTGTGGGTATATGTAACACACAGTGTCTTTGTTCAAATATGCAGCCCTGAATACTACAGTATCATGATTAACACACTCATACTCCTGAGTAGCTGTTACTAAGGGCAGTGAGATGTGCCACCTTGGTGTTTGTACTGGCACCGCCAATATCGATCAGCACCATGCACCATGCAGCCTCCTCAGGGGCTCTGGGCAGTATCTCTGGATACACGTGGAACCAGTGTGCGTGGCACCGGAGGCAGCTCTTGCCAGGGGAGTTGGCTGTGGCATTTGGTCATTGGGTGTTCTCCTGGTCTTCTGCCCTGCTGGCAGCTGGCTAGGGAACGAGCAGCCTGGGACTCTGCAGGTGATGGTTCCCTGGGACGGGCTCTCGCTGAAGAGCTGGCGGGGGCAGGGAACGAGAGACGTTTTGTTAGAGCAGCCATCAGCAAGAGTTAGTGGCTGCATTCTAAGGTGACCAAAAATTTGTTGTGAGAACCCTGCTCTAAACATACCTCTGCTGATAATATATGAATAGAACTGGGTCCAGAGATGGTTTCCATTAATACAGATTTCGCTATAGCTGAGACAAAGTAGGAAATGCACCAATTACTTATACCAGCCAGAGGTTTCTTTAGGGTATTACTTTAAGCTGCCTTGCTGGTGGTGGGCTCACAGTTGTATTGTGAAAGAGACAAGCTTGACTGCTTAAGCCAGACTCTTATTAAAGAGAGGGAAAAGGAGAAAGGTAAAGAGAAATGCACCGTCCTTCACTTAGGAAAAAAATCCAATGCACGTGAGATGGTGTCTGGAGAGACTCATGACTATGAGTGCTGTCCTCAGGGCAGACTGTGAAAAAGCAGGGTGGAAACCCTAGCTGATGCTATGTTCTATAATTAGATTTCACCAACCCAGTACCAAGTGTGAACTTCCAAAGCACACCAATAGTTTTATAATGGAGTCACAGTCTCCCTTTAGAGACTCCAGTCTATCTTGTCTCCCAGGCAAGCTGAACTGTGTGATAAATGGTGGTCACTTCCAGAAAAAAAATCACAACATAGTAACATTATATCCAGTCCCACACTCACCCAGCTCGATTTGCATCCCAGATCTCTCACCAAAGGCAATACTAATAGTCAATTCTACAGTAAACTAACTAAAGTTTATTAGCTAAGAAAAAGGAATGAGAGTTATTGAGATGGTAAAGCAGATAAAATATATGTACAAGTTAATCACAATTCTCAGGATGTTTAAACACCAAATAGATTCTTAGACATTTAACAATCACTTTCATTTATGATTCTACACAAGTGAATTGGCCTGGCTTCCAGCTGTGAGTTTGTCAGTTCTCAGCTGGCACTTGGCTTACCAGAGCTGGCACTTGGCTTACCAGCGTCACAGCATGTCAAGGCTGGATCCCCACTTTGAACTTTAGGGTACAAATGTAGGGGCCTGCATGAAAACTCCTAAGCTTAACTACCAGCTTAGCTCTGGTTCGGCTGCCACCATTTCAATGGATTCCCTCCCTGGGAAGCCTTGAAAAACCTTCACCAAATCCCTGGTGAAAACAAATCCAAAACCCCTTGGATCTTAAAACAAGGAGAAATTAACCATTCCCCTCCTTCCTCCCACCAACTCCTGGTAAATCAAGATCCAAAACCCTTTTGGATCTAAAACAAGGAAAAATCAATCAGGTTCTTAAAAAGAAGGTTTTTAATTAAAGAAAAAGGTAAAAATCATCTCTGTAAAATCAGTATGGAAATTAACCTTACAGGGTAATCAAACTTAAAGAGTTCAGAGGACTCCCCTCTAGTCTCAGGTTCAAAGTACAGCAAACAAAGATAAACACTCTAGTAAAAGGTACATTTACAAGTTGAGAAAACAAAGGAAAACTAACACGCCTTGCCTGGCTATTTACTTACAAGTTTGAAATAGGAGAGACTTGTTTAGAAAGATGTGGAGAACCTGGATTGATGTCTGGTCCCTCTCAGTCCCGAGAGCGAACACACTCCCAAACAAAGAACACAAACAAAAGCCTTCCCCCCCCCCCAAGATTTGAAAGTATCTTGTCCCCTTATTGGTCCTTTAAGTCAGATGCCAGCCAGGTTACCTGAGCTTCTTAACCCTTTACAGGGAAAAGGATTTTGGAGCCTCTGGCCAGGAGGGGTTTTTATAGTACTGTACACAGGACAGCTATTACCCTTCCCTTTATAGTTATGACACGCCCCCCAAATCACAGATAGTGTTGGATGTTCGGTTCCACACTGGCTGTGATTTCTTCCTGGAGTTCTAGGAGAAAACAGAGTTAATAAGACACATGTACCTTTAGACATACTACTGATTATATAAAAACTAACAATATGTTTCATTCCAAGAACAATTGTTAACCAGTTAACTCTGGGAAACTTTCCCGGGAGAGTGCATCAGTCACTTTGTTAGAAGCTCCCGAAATGTGTTGTATTTCAAAATCAAAATCTTGGAGAGCTAAACTCCACTGAAGAAGTTTTTTGTTATTTCCCTTGGCGGTATGAAGCCACTGTAGCGCAGCATGGTCTGTTTGTAGTTGGAAACGCCGTCCCCAAACATATGGGCGTAGCTTTTCCAGCGCGTACACAATGGCGTAGCATTCCTTTTCGCTGATTGACCAATGGCTTTCCCTCTCAGACAGTTTCTTACTGAGAAACACGACAGGATGGAATTCTTGATCCGGTCCTTCCTGCATTAAAACTGCTCCCACGCCTCGCTCGGACGCATCTGTGTCAATGGAGTGGTATGCCCGTTCAGTCCATCCTGGAGTGGCTGAGAAAATTGGTGCAAAGCTTGTGCACAGCTCCTTGATCTGCTGTCGCTGCAGACGTCCAAGGGTCGTGGAGAGGTTCACCTCTTCCACGCCACCATCCTTTTTTCCTTCATAGTAGACACCTTCAGGCCACTCCGCATCATCTGTTTCCTGGACTGTAAACTGGCAAACGTTTAATTCTCTGGAATAAAAGGGCTTAAGAGAATTAACATGGTATACCTTAGGCTTTATGTTGGAGGTGGGGGAGGCTATGAGATAGTTAACAGCTCCTAGGCGCTCCTGGACCGTGAATGGTCCTTCCCACGACGCTTCCATTTTATGGGCCTGGATTGCCTTTAAGACCATGACTTGGTCTCCTACTTTGAAGGACCGTTCTCTGGAATGTTTATCATACCAGGCCTTTTGCTCTTCCTGAGCATCCTTTAGGTTTTCTTTAGCAAGGGCCAAAGAATGTCGGAGGGTGTTTTGTAGGTTGCTTACAAAGTCTAGAATGTTTGTTCCTGGAGAAGGCGTAAACCCCTCCCATTGCTGCTTCACCAACTGTAATGGCCCCTTAACCTCACGGCCATACACAAGTTCAAATGGTGAAAACCCTAAACTGGGATGTGGTACAGCCCTGTAGGCAAAAAGCAACTGCTGCAACACGAGGTCCCAATCATTGGAGTGTTCATTTACAAATTTACGTATCATGGCCCCCAAAGTTCCATTAAACCTCTCCACCAGGCCATTGGTTTCATGGTGGTAAGGGGTGGCAACCAAGTGATTCACCCCATGAGCTTCCCACAGGTTTTCCATGGTTCCTGCCAGGAAGTTAGTTCCCGAATCTGTAAGGATGTCGGAGGGCCAACCTACCCTGGCAAAAATGTCTGTTAATGCCTGGCACACACTTTTAGCCCTGGTGTTGCTTAAGGGTACTGCTTCCGGCCATCGGGTAGCAAAATCCATGAAAGTCAGTACGTACTGCTTTCCTCTGGGTGTCTTCTTTGGGAAAGGACCCAGAATATCCACAGCTACACACTGAAATGGGACCTCAATTATGGGTAGTGGCTGGAGAGGGGCTTTAACCTGGTCTTGGGGCTTTCCCACTCGTTGGCACACCTCACAAGACCGGACATAATTAGCAACGTCCTTGCCCATTCCCTCCCAGTGGAAGGACTTCCCCAACCGGTCCTTGGTTCTGTTCACCCCAGAATGGCCACTGGGATGATCATGGGCTAAGCTCAAGAGCTTTACCCGATACTTAGTGGGAACTACCAACTGTCTTTGAGGATGCCAGTCTTCCTGGTGCCCACCAGAAAGAGTCTCCTTGTATAAAAGTCCTTGTTCTACAACAAACCGGGATCGATTAGAAGAGATGAGAGGCGGTGGGGTGCTCCGCGCCGCCGCCCAAGCTTTCTGAAGGCTGTCATCTGCTTCCTGCTCGGCCTGGAACTGTTCCCTTGATGCTGGAGACATCAGTTCCTCCTTGGACTGTGGACTGGGGCTTGGTCCCTCTCGAGCGGCGAACAGCAGAGGCTAACAGCAGGAGTTTGCCTGGGAGTTGTCCAAGAGGAGGTACGCTAAGTGCTGCATTAGGGGGGCTGTGTTGGTGGGCCTTGAGTGGGCCTGACTGGTATATAAGGGCAGTCAGCAGCGAACCAGCTGAGCGGCGAACAGCAGAGGCTAACAGCAGGAGTTTGCCTGGGAGCTGTCCAAGAGGAGGTACGCTAAGTGCTGCATTAGGGGGGCTGTGTTGGTGGGCCTTGAGTGGGCCTGACTGGTATATAAGGGCAGTCAGCAGCGAACCAGCTGAGCGGCGAACAGCAGAGGCTAACAGCAGGAGTTTGCCTGGGAGCTGTCCAAGAGGAGGTACGCTAAGTGCTGCATTAGGGGGGCTGTGTTGGTGGGCCTTGAGTGGGCCTGACTGGTATATAAGGGCAGTCAGCAGCGAACCAGCTGAGCGGCGAACAGCAGAGGCTAACAGCAGGAGTTTGCCTGGGAGCTGTCCAAGAGGAGGTACGCTAAGTGCTGCATTAGGGGGGCTGTGTTGGTGGGCCTTGAGTGGGCCTGACTGGTATATAAGGGCAGTCAGCAGCGAACCAGCTGAGCGGCTAACAGCAGAGGCTAACAGCAGGAGTTTGCCTGGGAGTTCGCGTGGGGAGAGCGCACTGAGGCTTTCATCTGCAGGTTTCTCCGAGTAGTTCCTGCAACAGTTGAGGAAGCTCCTAAGAGGACGGTGATATGGAAGGTGAGCGATCAGCTGTTGTAACCTGCACAGGTTGTGCCATGTTTGTCTTTCTTCCGCAGGACAGAAGTGACTTTGTCTGTACAAAGTGCAAGCTGGTCTCCATATTGGAGGAGAAGGTTCGAGGGCTGGAGAAACAAGTATCGACTCTGCGTTGCATAAGGGAAAATGAAGATTTCCTGGACAGACGTCAGGAGATGCTTCTACGGCCGCAATGTTCTGAAGATTCAGAGCAGGCGCAGCAGGGACATAAGGATTGTGAGGAGGTTTGGCAGCATGTGACCTCCAGAAGAAGAAAGAGGAGCGTCCATGCACCGGCAATGGAGATACAGGTGAGCAATCGTTTCCATGTTCTCTCTACAGGTGCTAATGCGGAGAGTGGACTAGATGGCCCATCTGAGGGAAGGGAGCAGAAGGAGACTCCACCGATTGGAAGGCAAAAGATGCACTGTCCTAGGGATGCGGGTTCCACGACCACCACTCCCAAGAGGAGGAGGAGGGTGGTGGTGGTCGGGGACTCCCTCCTCAGGGGGACTGAGTCATCTATCTGCCGCCCTGACCGGGAAAACCGAGAGGTCTGCTGCTTGCCAGGAGCTAGGATACACGATGTGACGGAGAGACTGCCGAGACTCATCAAGCCCTCGGATCGCTACCCCTTCCTGCTTCTCCACGTGGGCACCAATGATACTGCCAAGAATGACCTTGAGCGGATCACTGCAGACTACGTGGCTCTGGGAAGAAGGATAAAGGAGTTTGAGGCGCAAGTGGTGTTCTCGTCCATCCTCCCTGTGCAAGGAAAAGGCCGGGGTAGAGACCGTCGAATCGTGGAAGTCAACGAATGGCTACGCAGGTGGTGTCGGAGAGAAGGCTTTGGATTCTTCGACCATGGGATGGTGTTCCAAGAAGAAGGAGTGCTAGGCAGAGACGGGCTCCACCTAACGAAGAGAGGGAAGAGCATCTTCGCCAGCAGGCTGGCTAACCTAGTGAGGAGGGCTTTAAACTAGGTTCACCGGGGGAAGGAGACCAAAGCCCTGAGGTAAGTGGGGAAATGGGATCCTGGGAGGAAGCACAAGCAGGAGAGCGCAAGAGGGGAGGACTCCTGTCTCGTGCTGTGAAAGAGGGACGATCATTGAGTTATCTCAAGTGCCTATACACAAATGCAAGAAGCCTGGGAAACAAGCAGGGAGAACTGGAAGTCCTGGCACAGTCAGGGAATTATGATGTGATTGGAATAACAGAGACTTGGTGGGATAACTCACATGACTGGAGTACTGTCATGGATGGATATAAACTGTTCAGGAAGGACAGGCAGGGCAGAAAAGGTGGGGGAGTTGCGTTGTATGTAAGAGAGGAGTATGACTGCTCAGAGCTCCGGTATGATACTGCAGAAAAACCTGAGTGTCTCTGGATAAAGTTGAGAAGTGGGAGCAACAAGGGTGATGTCGTGGTTGGAGTCTGCTATAGACCACCAGACCAGGGGGATGAGGTGGACGAGGCTTTCTTCTGGCAACTAGCAGAAGTTGCTAGATCGCAGGCCCTGGTTCTCATGGGAGACTTTAATCACCCTGATATCTGCTGGGAGAGCAATACAGCGGTGCACAGGCAATCCAGGAAATTTTTGGAAAGCGTAGGGGACAATTTCCTGGTGCAAGTGCTGGAGGAACCAACTAGGGGCAAAGCTTTTCTTGACCTGCTGCTCACAAACAGGGAAGAACTAGTAGGGGAAGCAAAAGTGGATGGGAACCTGGGAGGCAGTGACCATGAGATGGTCGAGTTCAGGATCCTGACACAAGGAAGAAAGGAGAGCAGCAGAATATGGACCCTGGACTTCAGAAAAGCAGACTTTGACTCCCTCAGGGAACAGATGGGCAGGATCCCCTGGGAGAATAACATGAAGGGCAAAGGGGTCCAGGAGAGCTGGCTGTATTTTAAAGAATCCTTATTGAGGTTGCAGGAACAAACCATCCCGATGTGTAGAAAGAATAGTAAATATGGCAGGCGACCAGCTTGGCTAAACAGTGAAATCCTTGCTGATCTTAAACGCAAAAAAGAGGCTTATAAGAAGTGGAAGATTGGACAAATGACCAGGGAGGAGTATAAAAATATTGCTCAGGCGTGCAGGAGTGAAATCAGGAAGGCCAAATCACACTTGGAGTTGCAGTTAGCAAGAGATGTTAAGAGTAACAAGAAGGGTTTCTTCGGGTATGTTAGCAACAAGAAGAAAATCAAGGAAAGTGTGGGCCCCTTACTGAATGAGGGAGGCAACCTAGTGACCGAGGATGTGGAAAAAGCTAATGTACTCAATGATTTTTTTGCCTCTGTCTTCACGCACAAGGTCAGCTCCCAGATTGCTGCACTGGGCAGTACAGCATGGGGAGAAGGTGACCAGCCCTCTGTGGAGAAAGAAGTGGTTCGGGACTATTTAGAAAAGCTGGACGTGCACAAGTCCATGGGGCCGGATGCGCTGCATCCGAGGGTGCTAAAGGAGTTGGCGGGTGAGATTGCAGAGCCATTAGCCATTATTTTTGAAAACTCATGGCGATCGGGGGAGGTCCCAGATGACTGGAAAAAGGCTAATGTAGTGCCCATCTTTAAAAAAGGGAAGAAGGAGGATCCGGGGAACTACAGGCCAGTCAGCCTCACCTCAGTCCCTGGAAAAATTATGGAGCAGGTCCTCAAGGAATCAATTATGAAACATTTAGAGGAAAGGAAAGTGATCAGGAACAGTCAGCATGGATTCACGAAGGGGAAGTCGTGCCTGACTAACCTAATTGCCTTCTATGATGAGATAACTGGCTCTGTGGATAAGGGGAAAGCAGTGGATGTGTTATTTCTTGACTTTAGCAAAGCTTTTGATACTGTCTCCCACAGTATTCTTGCCACCAAGTTAAAGAAGTATGGGCTGGATGAATGGACTGTAAGGTGGATAGAAAGCTGGCTAGATCGTCGGGCTCAACGGGTAGTGATCAATGGCTCCATGTCTAGTTGGCAGCCGGTTTCAAGTGGAGTGCCCCAAGGGTCGGTCCTGGGGCCGGTTTTGTTTAATATCTTTATTAATGATCTGGAGGATGGTGTGGACTGCACTCTCAGCAAGTTTGCAGATGACACTAAACTAGGAGGCGTGGTAGATACACTAGAGGGTAGGGATCGGATACAGAGGGACCTAGACAAATTAGAGGATTGGGCAGAAAAAAACCTGATGAGGTTCAACAAGGACAAGTGCAGAGTCGTGCACTTAGGACGGAAGAATCCCATGCACTGCTACAGACTAGGGACCGAATGGCTAGGTAGCAGTTCTGCTGAAAAGGACCTAGGGGTCACAGTGGATGAGAAGCTGGATATGAGTCAACAGTGTGCTCTTGTTGCCAAGAAGGCTAACGGCATTTTGGGCTGTATAAGTAGGGGCATTGCCAGCAGATCGAGGAACGTGATCGTTCCCCTTTATTCGACATTGGTGAGGCCTCATCTGGAATACTGTGTCCAGTTTTGGGCCCCACACTACAAGAAGGATGTGGAAAAATTGGAAAGAGTCCAGCGGAGGGCAACAAAAATGATTAGGGGTCTGGAGCATATGACTTATGAGGAGAGGCTGAGAGAACTGGGATTGTTTAGTCTCCAGAAGAGAAGAATGAGGGGGGATTTGATAGCAGCCTTCAACTACCTGAAGGGGGGTTCCAAAGAGGATGGAGCTCGGCTGTTCTCAGTGGTGGCAGATGACAGAACAAGGAGCAATGGTCTCAAGTTGCGGTGGGGGAAGTCCAGGTTGGATATCAGGAAAAACTATTTCACTAGGAGGGTGGTGAAACACTGGAATGCGTTGCCTAGGGAGGTGGTGGAGTCTCCTTCCTTGGAGGTTTTTAAGGCCCGGCTTGACAAAGCCCTGGCTGGGATGATTTAGCTGGGAATTGGTCCTGCTTTGAGCAGGGGGTTGGACTAGATGACCTCTTGAGGTCCCTTCCAACTCTGATATTCTATGATTCTATGATTCTATGAAGCGATGCAGGTGCTGGGGCTGTTTCCATTGACTGTGAACCGCTGTCCGCTGGTGCACTATGTGGTATCTCAGGCTCTGGCTGAGCCTCTTGGGTAGGGTTATCTGCTGCTTCTGCCAGTTCAGGCTCGCTGGTGCCCTCTGGAGTTGGAGTTGTAGACGGGTTTGCAAGCGCTGGACTCAGGGCTGGCAATGGTTCTGGTGCTGGTTGCGTTGCCAGTTCCGGTTCTGGGACTGGCTTTGGCTGGGTCTCTGGGATTGGATCCACTACGGCTGTTGCAGTCGTTGGCAGGGGATCCAGTTCCACCACCTTTGTCTGGGTCTCCGGTAACACAGACGGGGCCCTGGTGGACGGCTCAGGAACAGGGATGGGGGTGAAAGCTTGCTTAGCCTGGCTGCGGGTGACTATTCCCACCCTCTTGGCTAGCTTCACATGGTTGGCCAAGTCTTCCCCCAGCAGCATGGGAATGGGATAATTGTCATAGACTGCAAAAGTCCACATTCCTGACCAGCCCTTGTACTGGACATGCAACGTGGCTGTAGGCAAGGTTACAGATTGTGACACGAAGGGTTGAATTGTCACTGTAGCCTCTGGGTTGATGAGTTTGGGGTCCACTAGGGATTGGTGGATAGTTGACACTTGAGCCCCAGTGTCCCTCCAGGCGGTAACCTTCTTTCCGCCCACTCTCAAGGTTTCCCTTCGCTCCGAGGGTATGAGAGAGGCATCTGGGTTTGGGGATCTTTGGTGTGATTGGGGTGTAATGAACTGTAATCGGTTGGGGTTCTTGGGGCAGTGAGCCTTTATATGTCCCAGTTCATTACATTTAAAACATCGCCCTGCTAAGGTATCACCGGGACGATGTTGGTTGGTGGAGACTGGTGTGATGGGGTGAGAAGGCGTCTGGGGTTTCCCTTGGGATGTGGGTGGGGCCTTGGGTTGTCCCCGGTGGTAAGGTTTTGTTTCGGCTTGCCCCTTCTGATATTCGCTCCAACTGCTACTAGTTTTTTTCTTTTCTGCCACCTCCACCCATTGGGCTCCAATCTCCCCCGCCTCAGTTACAGTTTTGGGCTTCCTATCTAGGATGTACCTTTCTATTTCCTCAGGAACACCCTCTAAAAACTGCTCCATTTTTACTAGGGAAAGCAGATCTTCCAGAGATTGAACATTTGCTCCTGATACCCAGGCATCACAATTTTTGTCAATGTGGTAGGCATGACGGGTAAATGACACATCGGGTTTTCACTTTAGGGCTCTGAACCGCCGACGGGCATGCTCGGGTGTTAGCCCCATTCTGAGTCTGGCCTTGTTTTTAAAAAGTTCATAACTGTTCATGTGTTCCTTAGGCATTTCAGCCGCCACCTCTGCTAAGGGTCCACTGAGCTGCGGCCTCAGCTCTACCATGTACTGGTCTGTAGCGATGCTGTATCCAAGGCAGACCCTTTCAAAATTTTCTAAGAAGGCCTCAGTATCATCGCCTGCCTTGTAGGTGGGGAATTTTCTGGGATGGGAAGTGGTACCTGGAGGGGGGTTGTTAGCATTGGCTGGTGCATCCTGCTTAGCCTTTGCTACTTCCAGTTCATGCTTCCTTTCTTTTTCTCTCTCCTCCATCTCTTTTTCTTTCAGCTCCATCTCTTTTTCTTTCATCTTCATCTCTTTTTCTTTCAGCTCCATCTCTCTCTTGTGGGCCTCCTCTTTGGCTTTTTCTTCTCTTTCTCTCTGCTCTGTCTCGAGTTTTGTTAATTGAAGCAGTCTCTGATGTTTTCTTTCATTTTCTTCTGCTTCTAGTTTGGCCAGTTCTATTTTGTTAGCTACTTCTTTGGTAGTCATTTTCCTGTTTTCTTGTGCTGGGTAACCCCCTCTGCAGTTGTCTGAAACTGGGAAGCTCTCAGCTCTGGCTGCTGCTGAGTTAACAAAGACTTTCTAACTAGCTACTCCCGAGGATGTAAAAAGAAAAAAAAACAATTCAGCTTGTAAATTCCCTTTAGCTTTGTTTGCTCATTTGAACACTTCTCTTAACAAAGGACCTGTTAAAAAAACTTAACACCTCTGCCTTCAGGCAAGGAGAGATAAGATATGCATATATCTACTTCCAGCTCGGCTTTCCAAGCAGCTAGAAGGAAAAAAAAATCTCACTGGCTTTTGGGTTTAAAATGATCCCACCGCTATCCACCATGTCAAGGCTGGATCCCCACTTTGAACTTTAGGGTACAAATGTAGGGGCCTGCATGAAAACTCCTAAGCTTAACTACCAGCTTAGCTCTGGTTCGGCTGCCACCATTTCAATGGATTCCCTCCCTGGGAAGCCTTGAAAAACCTTCACCAAATCCCTGGTGAAAACAAATCCAAAACCCCTTGGATCTTAAAACAAGGAGAAATTAACCATTCCCCTCCTTCCTCCCACCAACTCCTGGTAAATCAAGATCCAAAACCCTTTTGGATCTAAAACAAGGAAAAATCAATCAGGTTCTTAAAAAGAAGGTTTTTAATTAAAGAAAAAGGTAAAAATCATCTCTGTAAAATCAGTATGAAAATTAACCTTACAGGGTAATCAAACTTAAAGAGTTCAGAGGACTCCCCTCTAGTCTCAGGTTCAAAGTACAGCAAATAAAGTTAAACACTCTAGTAAAAGGTACATTTACAAGTTGAGAAAACAAAGGAAAACTAACACGCCTTGCCTGGCTATTTACTTACAAGTTTGAAATAGGAGAGACTTGTTTAGAAAGATGTGGAGAACCTGGATTGATGTCTGGTCCCTCTCAGTCCCGAGAGCGAACACACTCCCAAACAAAGAACACAAACAAAAGCCTTCCCCCCCCCAAGATTTGAAAGTGTCTTGTCCCCTTATTGGTCCTTTAGGTCAGATGCCAGCCAGGTTACCTGAGCTTCTTAACCCTTTACAGGGAAAAGGATTTTGGAGCCTCTGGCCAGGAGGGGTTTTTATAGTACTGTACACAGGACAGCTATTACCCTTCCCTTTATAGTTATGACACAGCACAACTACAAAAATGGGCAATAACTGGCTAGGGGTAGTATGGCTGAAAAGGATCTTGGGTTCCCAAAAGCTTAAGTTGAGTTCACCGGAGTCTTAGTTAAGGTCTCTGATCACTACATCTAGACAGTCTGCTGAGTCAAAAGCAAGATCTTCCCTCCATTTCCTTGCAGGAATCTTCAGTTGGAATCCAGGCAGACTCTTCCTCCTCCTCCGCTGAAATCACTGCTAGCCAGAACAGGAGTACTTGTGGCCCCTTAGAGACTAACAGCCTACTTCATCAGATGCAACTCTAGCCCACGAAAGCTTATGTTCCAATAAATGTGTTAGTCTCTAAGGGGCCACAAGTACTCCTGTTCTTTATGCGGATACAGACTAACTCGGCTGTTACTCTGACACCAAGAAAGAGTCACACATGGGGAAAAAGAACAAACGACCAGCAGGGCAGCACCCCGTTAATGAGTAAAGACAATGGAGCGTTGGAGCATCCCTGGGGGGCAGAGGTTACCTCCGGCATCCTTCACCGCGGAGACAAGCGGATAGCGTGGCTTCCCTCATGAAAAGAGGAGCACAGCTAGGCCTGGGTGCAAAACAACGGGAGGACTTTGGATGAGCGTTAGCTAAATACAGCCAGGTTTTACAATGCAGATTCTGATTTTATTTTATATTTCACCATTTGTTTCCAGTATTTCTATTTGCTACCATTTGAATCTCTTTGTTAAATAAACTCAGCTTCTTTTCGCTCTAAACATGCCTCAGGGCTGTGTGTGAAGCGGTGCCGAGATCTCAGGTGGATCTGGGAAGGTGGGGTGGGCTGTTACTTAGGGAGTACTGAAACATGAGAGTGTCCAGTGGAGAAGGGTTGCATGCTCCAGGGAGCCACTCGGAGGGCTCGGGGTTGAGACGTTCCTGTTGCTAACTGGCAGAGGGACAGCAAAGCCTGCATGGACTATAAAGGGAGGACTTCTGTTGCACATGGCAAAAGAGGTATTGAGCTGACACGTGGCAAGGTACATTCATGGCTTCCCTACCTTACTGCATGTTGTGCTCAGTTCTGGTGTTCACACTTTAAAAAAGCTGTTGAAAAAATTCGACAAGGTTCAGAAAAGAGCCAGGGTAAACGATCTGAGCTCTGGACAACATGCCGACATTTTTCCTGAAATGTGACACCCAGAATGGGATAGAGCATTCCGGCTGAGGCATAACCTGCTCAGAGTAGAACGGAAGATTTACTTCTTGTGTTTTGCTTACAACTCTCCTGCTGATACATCCCAAATTAATGTTTGCTTTTTTTTGTAACAGTGTTACACTCTTGACTCATATTTAGCTTGTGATCCACTAGGACCCCCAGATTCCTTTCCACAGTACTCCTTCCTAGGCAGTCATTCCCCAATTTGTATGTGTGCAACTGATTGTACTTTGCATTTGCCCTTATTGAATTTCATCCTATTTACTTCAGACCATTTCTCAAGTTTGTCCAGTTCATTTTGAATTGTAATCCTATCCTCCAGAGCACTTGAGACCCCTCCCAGCTTGGTATCATCTGCAAACTTTATAAGTGTACTTTCTGTGCTATAATCCAAATCATTGATGAAGATATGGAAAGAAATCGGACCCAGAATTGATCCTTGTGGGACCCAACTTGATATGCCCTTCCAGTTAGAGTTTAGACCCCTGCTAAATAGTCTCAGGGAATGGTTTTCCTACCAGTTATGCACTCACCTTATCGTAGCTTCACCTAGGATGTATTTTCCTAGTTTGTTCATGAGAAGGTCAAGAAAGTATTAAAAGCCTTACTAAAAATTGAGATATACCACACCTGCCGCTTGCCCACTATCCACAAAGCTTGTTATACTGTAAAAGAAATAAGCCTTAAGTTCAAAGCTACAGCAAACAGAGATAAACACTCTAGCAAAAGGTACATTTACAAGTTGAGAAAACAAAGATAAAACTAACACACTTTGCCTGGCTGTTACTTACAAGTTTGAAATATGAGAGACTTGTTCAGAAAGATTTGGAGAGCCTGGATTGATGTCTGGTCCCTCTTAGTCCCAAGAGCGAACAACCCCCAAAACGAAAAGCACAAACAAAAGCCTTCCCCCCACCAAGATCTGAAAGTAGCTTGTTCCCTTATTGGTCCTTTGGGTCTTGTGTCAGCCAGGTTACCTGTGCTTCTTAACCCTTTACAGGCAAAAGGACTTTGGAGTCTCTGGCCAGGAGGGATTCCACAGTATTGTACACAGGAGGGCTGTTACCTTTCCCTTTATAGTTATGACAAGGGGCTTGGACTAGATGACCTCCTGAAATCTCCTCCAACCCTAATCTTCTATGAGTCTATGATTCTGGAGAGGTGAAACCCCTCACACCAGAGTGTGGAGACAGAAGAAGGTACCTGGCTGTGTTGATTGTGAAATGGGATTATACTGTGCTTCAGTCTGCAACTACGCTAATGTCCTAATTATGGTGGCTAGATGGACATAGCGAAGGGTGTCAGGAACAGACTGGCTGGTCACAGCCCTGAATGCTACAAGCACAGGTCGCAGTGGACATTCGTCTTTGCCAGTGTACACCCCACCAACAGCCCCAATCCAGCTCTGCACCAAAGGCAGATTTCCCCAATGGTCTCTTCACCTGGACAGTCCATGGCCTCTATTTTTAGCTGACTTGGCACAACTGAAAATTGTCCCTAGCCCAGAATTAGAGGCCTTTTACAAGAAAAACCTGGGTGTGTTCAACATCATGGGACAGGCTCTGCTAAAGGTGCTAATTCCCTGACGTATGAGTGCACCTTGCTGACCAGTTAATGGCGCATTATCCCAGTGAGTCGGAGGGAGGCTCCTTATTCTGTTCTCCGTAATAAGGATTGAATCAGGCTGGGACAGCAACAAGTAAGGGCAGGTCCCAGTAACAGGAACACAAAACTAAAGGAGGGAGCAGGGTGTGTTTTACCCCTGCTGAGTGCTGACTAAAACACTCCCTGTGCCTGGGCTTTGCCCTCTGCCACCCTCTTGCAGCCCCTCACCCCTGGGCTGAACATTGGGCTCATCTCCCGTATCCAATTTTTCTCATTAGCCCCCTTCTGCCCCTGCCTCCAGCTGTTTGATCCCCCTGCACCCATGCAGTCACTTACCGCTCGCTGCCCAGACCCTGCCCATCCCCCACAATTTGCCTCTTTAACCATTTTAATCGCCAGCAAGCGCAGCAGCTTCAGCAGATGTTACTGAGCAATGAGCACGCTCAGTAGGAGCCAAGCAGCGCTCAGCACCCTGCCTGCCTGACCCCCCATTAGCGTCCTCTTGCCCGGGACCTGCCATTGCCTGGGCCCCTGGGCCCGTGATCCTTATGGGCAGGGGGGCTCTGAGCACCCTGGGCTCCGTCTGCTGGGCCCGACACTGCAGGGTTGTGTGGAGGCCACTACACCTCACTTGCCCCATTTTTGCACCCCAGTAGCCCTTTGCCCTTGACGGCTGACCCTCTCGCAACCTCTCTAGTTACAGCCCTGCTTGTGGTCAGTTTGTATTTCTGTTCCTGCAACGGACCCCTGGATGACCTTCTTCTCAAGATGTCTCTGTTTCTAGGCCTATCAAACAGGGAGAGGCAGGGTGTTAAGTCTGGAAGTTCTTCAGCCACCTCAGAACTCCAGAGTTCAAAGCCCCTCACAAACACTCGCTGCTGTTTCACACATGCAAAGAGTTATATTCTTAGAGTATAAATAAATTGATGTCGGGATTAGACAACTCTGCCCTGAGTAATACAGTCAGTTTAAACAAAATGGAGGCCAAGCTCTCATGTCATTCTCTTAATCACGTTCTAAAGTAAAGTCAAACAATCTGGGGCTGTTTCATTTTCATTCGAATGTAGAATTGCATTTGTTATTTTTTAAACTTTTTAATTGAAAAATGAAGGTTCCCCCTCGGTGTAAATCAGCACAGTTTCTGTAACTTCACAGAGGTTCAGGGCCTCATAATCAAAGGAAGACTCCTCTGCTCATTCCCCGGATATGGAACCCACCCTTGCGGGTATCCGTTACACTTTACATAACATGCTGGTTCTGGCAGGAATGTTTTCTGCAACATGCCCTATGGC
This sequence comes from Chrysemys picta bellii, assembly GCF_011386835.1. Taxonomy (NCBI): domain Eukaryota; kingdom Metazoa; phylum Chordata; order Testudines; family Emydidae; genus Chrysemys; species Chrysemys picta. The sequence continues at coordinate 16,745 of NW_027053010.1, forward strand.
TGATCACAGTTTATGTCAAATCTCATCCCACAGCCATCTCCTCCTTCCTCAAAAAGGTGATTTTCATCTCTCCTCGGCTTGTTGCTGGGCTCAGTCAGCTGCATTGTCTCACAAGACGTCCTTTTCCTGGCTGCTCGTGGATGGAGAGATCCTGACATAAAAGAGCACTGCTTCCTTTCACTCTCCGCCATCCCTCCCATTGACCCATGAGCAAATCCAATCTAGGCAGCCCTTTGAGATGGCATTGGTGACCTAACTGGAGGTCCAATCTTAGATCAAGTTTTACTCACCATAGGGTAAGATTCACCCCGGGGGAGATGGCCATCACAAAAGCCCATACTGCACTTGAGACCCTCTTAAGACTCAGTTTGAAAGTTTAATATTGGACTAACATTGCTGGCTGGCATCGTACCATCCCCCAGCCAAAGGGTGAATTTCAGACTTAGGTCCTGAAAAGAAACAGGCTGGAGGCAATGGAATGATTCCCATTAATTTGAAAGGGAAGAGGGTCTGACCCACTGGGAATGCGGGTGATGAGAATGCAGAAAAATGGATCCCTCCTTTCTGGCAGGATTAGAATGAACTGCCCAATGCTCCTAGCCATGACCTGCATGAATTGACAGGAACAAACTGGATTCGTTTCCTGAAACCCACTTGTACTACTTGTGACGCCTTAGAGACTAACAGATTTAGAGATAAATTAGTCTCTGAGGCTAGGTCTATACTACGCGGGGCGGGGGGGTGGGGGTGTCGACCTAAGATACGCAACTTCAGCTATGTGAATAGCGTAGCTGAAGTTGCGTATTTTAGGTCGACTTACCTGACTGTGAGGATGGTGGCGAGTGGACTGCTGCCGCGCCGCCGTCGACTCCGCTTCCGCCTCTTGCCGCGGTGGATTTCCGGAGTCGATGGCAGAGTGATCAGGGATCGATTTTATCGCGTCTTCACGAGACGCAATAAGTCGATCTCCAATAGATCGATCGCTAACCACTGATACGGCAAGTAGTGAAGACGTGCCCTAAGCTGCCAAAAGGACTCCTCGTTGTTTTGCTAATACAGACTCACAGAGCTACCACTCTGAAACCTGCCATTTGTGCTGCTGACGCCGCTCAGAATCACCTTGACATTCATTTTCATTGAAGCACCAATAAAGTCGACGGAATGGCACGAGGAACGCAGTTGGCCCATACCATTTCAAGATGAAAGAAAGACGAAGACTGCAACGTGCATGTCACACCTTCTGAGGCTCAGAATAACCTAATAATCACAACCCAGAGCGAAAGAGCTGCATCCAAGGGAGGATTCTGCAAGGCAATCAAGTTTGTTTGGTGACTAATTAGGACCGCCTCCACAAAGAGCATCGCGGATCCTCCAGGCACTCCTAGGACCTATATAAAAGCACTCACCACTCAGGGCTTTTCTAAACACTTCTCCGGACTTCATCTCCTCATTGAACTGGGTAAGTCCAATTCAACTCAATCGCTTTCGAACTCTAGAGATGTGACAGTATGGGCGTTTTTCATGTAAGTCTGAATTTTGCATTTACTAACTGGGATATTTATTCGGGATCTGGCTGTTCTTCCATAACTATCTTGTGTAGTGATTTAGTTACAGGACTGGTGGATCATGATTTGAAGCTAATAGAGGGATTTTAGGACCAACATATGCAATTGGGAAACATATTTCCTACTAAGTGAAATCTTTTTGGTAACTTTAGAAAGTCATTTAGCCATATTTCACTTAGCTGGCTTAGGAAGAAACTTTCCCAGGTTAGTTCAGAAAGGACCAATTCAATGGTCTATTACTTTCTTCTAAAGCAGTTGTTACTCCTCATTATTGGACACATGACAATGGATTAAGCTGACAAGTGGTGAGATCCAGTCTAGCAATTCTTATGTTCTTCTCAGCAGAAATACCCATTGAAGGTGCTTTTCCTCAGATGATGTAATTTAGTGTCGCTCCATGAAAGTCAGTGCACCTGAACGCCAGCTGAGGAGCTTCTCCTTAGTGTTTTCTTTGGAGAAAAGAAAATTTCTCTGTTTATTCATCAGCAAGTATTTTTGACTCACAAGCTTTGGAAAATCAAAAATTACCCTGTGATACCAAACTCAACTGGTTTGCACGCAGAGGTTCAATCCTCAAATGAAAGAAAGTGATTACCATGATCTCAGCCATGTTCTCTTTGAGAAAGGTCTAAAAATGGACACAGAATCCCAGATATCCAGAATAGAAATAGTGACACTTATTCTAGTTGGTGTTTTTCAGACAAAGCCATTGAGAGGGGATCAAGGGGTCCAGTTGGGAGGGAAAGTTAGTGCGAGTGGACAAGAGGTGTAGAAAGAGGATATAGGAAGAAAGACATGGCCATGAACACAAGAACTTAGTCCACTCTTCCTTTCTCTCTTGGGCCGCACCAGCTTTAAAGCCTTTCTTCCACCAGCCATTGTTCCTTCTCTTTACTCTAGTGCGTGTTGTGTGTTTCAGGTTTACCTCCATCGCAGAAAGATGACTTTCTCCAGCCTGTGCTATCCAGAATGCGGGGTGGCCCAACCCAGTCCAGTCACTGGCAGCTGCAACGAGCCATGCGTTAGGCAGTGCCCTGACTCCCAAGTGGTGATCAGACCCTCACCGGTTGTCATGACCCTCCCCGGACCAATTCTCAGCAATTTCCCTCAGCACAGTGTAGTGGGAGCTGTAGGAGCACCTGTGGTGGGAGCCGGTTTCGGGGGCTCATACGGTTTGGGGGGATTGAATGGCTCTGGAGGCCATTACGGAGGATTGTCTGGGTTAGGGGGATATGGTGGTTATGGGGGATTAAGTGGTTCCGGGGTATCTTACCATAGGTACCTCAGTGGAAGCTGTGGGCCATGTTAAACCTGCCAGGAATATTCGTGGAAGAAGGAAGAACTAGGAAATGAACAGCAAGATACAGATTCACCCCTGATCTTTTGGGCATGGCTTTCAGAAGTGCTGGGCAAACACGGCTCCAGTTGAACTCAGTGGGAGCTGTGTGTGCTCAGCACCTTGGTCTGATAGCCATGCTGCATTTCTACTGTTACGCTTTATGATTCTTTCTGCCAAGGCTTTAGCAGCCAACTGCTGATTCTGTTATTCACATATCGACTCATTCTGAATTACACACAGGCTGCTTACTTTTACTCCGCAGTTGAAAGGAAATAGGGGCCTTAAGACAAGCATCAGCTACATTTATTATCATTTTAAGTCTCTTAAGCCTGGGGAAAAGAGACCTTGCTGTGAAGGAGAATTAGACACTCTGTGTTCCATCCTTTCCATCAATGCGTATCTTTAGCATCGCGCTTTGACCTTCTCTGCGGCAGACATTTAATTGAGAAGCGGCGTAGTCCTCTGCTTCTGTTTTCCTTTGTCTCACCTCCCACCAACTGGGGTAATAAAAATAACTGAAAATGGTTGCAAAGGGGACTTGTTTGTCAACCGCTGCAGCTGCAACAACAACAACAACAAAAGAACATTGTGTGTGTAATACATCCCATTGAGGTGGGTGGTGGGTCGCAGCCTTTCTTGCAAAACTGAAAATACCTTATTTCTGCTCTAGTATTTTTCCTGTAACTCTGTACTGCAAATGTCACTCACATTAAAAACTCTGATGCATCGTAATATCCGTCTTCTGGTTCTCCTTGTTCTTCCCTCTTTCTTTAAACATTGCCCTGGGCAAAATTCATCCCTGAAGAGACAACAGCATCACGCACTTCTAAAGATGTGACTTTTTGAAGCCCTGGAGTGATAGGAGAATTCAGCCCTTGAAGTAGTTTACAGCATTATGTTGGGTTTCCGTACTGGGGTGGAGTTCCACCTTGCATTGCCTGTTTTAACAAAGTAAATGTAACTCTCGCCCGAGCTCTTTGAATGGCAGAGCTACTTTCAGGACACGATGCCTTTGCTTCTAGAGTGCTGTGAAAGTTTGGCTCTTCACTAGAAAGCCCTTCTCAATGTGCACTTCAAGTTGAGGGATAGCTCAGTGGTTTGAGTGTTGGCCTGCTAAACCCAGGGTATGATAAGGTATTTGATTTTGTGTATTGGTACAGTACATAGACAATCAAAACTACTGTCTGATTCTTTTAGGTGCCACATTAACTTTCACACACCTTTGAGTAAACTCATTCATAGGTACTGAAAAAAAGCATGGACTGAAAATAATCGTAATAGAAATATTGCTACTGCAATGACTTTATGGCATGAAACATGTTCAGAAAGACATAAAATGGCATTTCTGTTTATAAAAAACTAATACTGGTGGTTGGTGTTCCATCATGCCTCATAGAATCATAGAAGTGTTGCCGGATTGAGGAGGTTAATAATATTAATTGGGATAGTATGGGTTTTAGGCTCACCAATCTGTTTGATCAGAAGATAATAAGGTTCTTGCCCCGAATCAGGCTCCACATAAGGACCCTCGGGGGTATGACAGGAAGCTCACACTGAGACAGACATAGCCTTAAAGACTTTTTATTAAGATAAATGAAGTAGCAATTAAATGGTAAAATAATTCAACTTACAAATTGTATTACTGCTCTTCAAAAGATACATATGGCATTATGGTATTATATGCTACGAAGCTTTGGTTAATATACTCACACCCCTCCCTGATTACCTGGTGGTGAGAGACACAGAACCAGCCTCGCCTCTGGTGGTTCAGGTGCCTCAGTTCTTGAGTGAGAGGTGCAAAGCTTAGAGGAAGCTGGAGCTAAGAGCTATCGAAGCTAACTTAGAGTTTCCTTATCTAACTTTAACTGAAAATCAAAACCTAATACACAAAACTAAGAACAAAAGCTTAGGAAAACCAAGCTTCGCCTAGTCCCCTTGGAACTTAGAAGGTTCTAAGAAAAACAAGTACAGCCTCCTAATCTTCTAGGCTACCGGCCTCTAGCAAGGTGGGTCACCTCTTTTATAGGGCACAAGTGCCTGAAATCCTTCCTCCTCTGCCCAAACTTCATTCCTCACCCCCAAAAATCTCGGGGTAGACTTACTCCATAGGCTCCTATGTTTTTACGTATTGACGACATGAACATACATTTTATTGACATTAGATCACACCCACCCACATGTTATTTCTTTTTCTCCCGGTTATTTCGGTTATTTCCTTGTGGTGGACCTGTTAAGTTTGTGGGTACAGACTTGGAAACCCCCTATGCCATTCTACCATTATCTATCTATCTAGGTGAAAGGTCTCAGACATATGTGTGTGTGTTCTCTTTGCTATCTGGGTGAAAGGTCCCAGACAAAGATATGCTAAATTTGCCTTAGCTCAACGTGTAGGATATGGCCTGTTGGTCCCTTGCATTACAGCCCAATTTACTTTAATATAAATATATAAACCTATAATAATAAACCAAATACTTAAACTATAAGAAAAGATAGACAGATAGATAGATATGCAAGCAAGTAGGTTAGTCCTATAGGCTACAGGATCATATAAGATTAGGGTTGGAAGAGACCTCAGGAGGTATCTAGTCCAACCCCCTGCTCAAAGCAGGACCAAAACCAACTAAATCATCCCAACCAGGGCTTTTTCAAGACGAGCCTTAAAAACCTTTAATGATGGAAATTCCACGACCTCCCTACGTAACCCATTTTAGTGCTTCACCGCCCTCCTAGTGAAATAGTGTTTCCTAGTATCCAACCTAGACCACAGCAACTTGAGACCATTGCTCCTTATTCTGTCATAGGCCACCATTGAGAACAATCTAGATCCATCCTCTTTGGAACCCCCCTTCAGGTAGTTGAAGGCTGCTATCAAATCCCCTCTCACTCTTCTCTTCTGCAGACTAAACAAGCCCAGTTCCCTCAGCCTCTCCTCTTTAAGTCATGTGCCCCAGCCCCCTGATCATTTTTGTTGCCCTCTGCTGGACTCTCTCCAATTTGTCCACATCCTTTCTGTAGTGGGGGGCCCAAAACTAGATGCAATACTCCAGATGTGGCCTCACCAGTGCCGAATAGAGGGGAATAATCACTTCCCTCGATCTGCTGGCAATGCTCCTACTAACGCAGCCCAATATGAGGTTAGCCTTCTTGGCAACAAGGGCACAGTGCTGACTCATATCCAGCTTCTCATCCACTATAACCCCCAGGTCCCTTTCTGCAGAACTGCTGCTTAGCCAGATGGGCCCCAGCCTGTTGTGGTGCATGGGATTCTTCTGACCTAAGTGCAGGATTCTGCACTTGCCCTTGTTGAACCTCATTTCTTTTGGCCCAGTCCTCTAATTTGTCTAGGTCAACCTGTTAAAACAAACTAATCTATTTCTTTTACAGGATAACAAGCCTCATGGATAGTGGGCAAGGGGCAGATGTGGTATATCTTAATTTTTAGTAATGCTTTTAATACGTTCTTTATCTTCTCATAGGCAAACTAGGAAAATACATCCTAGGCGAAGCTACGATAAGGTGGGCATAGAACTGGTAGGAAAAGCATTCCCAGAGAATATTTAGCAGGGGTCTACACTCTATCTTCATCAATGATTTCAATTATAGCACAGAGAGTACACTGTTTGCAGATGATACCAAGTTGGGAAGGGTCTCAAGTGCTCAGGGGGATAGGATTACAATTCAAAATGAATTGGACTAACTTGAGAAATGGTCTGAAGTAAATAGGATGAAATTCAATAAGGGCAAATGCAAAGTACAATCCGTTGCACACATACAAATTCTGGAATGACTGCCTAGGAAGGAGCACTGTGGAAAGGAATCTGGAAATCCTAGTGGATCACAAGCTAAATGTGAGTCAAGAGTGTAACACTGTTACAAAAAAAAAGCAAACATCAATCTGGATGTATCAGTAGGAGAGCTGTAAGCAAAACACAAGAACTAAATCTTCCGTTCTACTCTGAGCAGGATATGCCCCAGCCAGAATGCTGTATCCCATTCTGGGCGCCACATTTCAGGAAAAATGTGGAGAAATTGGAGTCCAGAGACTTCCAGAGAAGACCAATAAAAATGATTAAGGGTCTTCAAAACAGGACCTTTGAGGAAAGATTGAAAAAATTTGGTTTGTTTAGTCTGAAGAGAAGACTGAGAGGGGATAGGATAACATTTTTCAAATACATAAAAGGTTGTTAGAAGGAGGAAGAAGAAAAATTGTTCTGCCTAACCTCTGAGGACAGGGGAAGAAGTAAAAAGCTTAAATTGCAAGAAGGAAGGATTAGATTGGATAATAAGATAAACTTCCTAACTGTCAGGGTGCTTAAGTACTGGTCTAAATTGTCTAGGGAGGTTGTGAAATCTTCATTATCGGAGATTTTTAAGACCAGGTTTTAAGACCTGTCAGGGATGGTATAGATAATACTTAGTCCTCCTGGCCATGGATTTGATTTAAGAGGGATCCTGCTCTAGTTTTCTCTATCAGAGAATGCCTATGGACCGCTCCTTGGAAAGGAAGAACACAGGAATTGCTACAGAAAATCAGGCCTCTCTCCCATCGTGGTCATTACCAGAGGTTTCATAGGGAAATACAAAAAACCCAGCAGAACGCAGGTATGGGATCACCTGCCCATAGGGGAACTTTTTCTCTATCCCCCCTTATTGGACGATACCCTGAAGCACAAGAATTCATACCCTTGCCAAACTTGAAGAAATGCAGGAAATTCATCTCAGTCTCCATTTGCTCCAGAGTATTGCAAGCACCATTCTGTGTGCGTCACCAAGAGACATGTCTCAACTCACCCCTCTCCTTTGAGAAACAAGAGGATGAATATCGAATTTCAAACTGTAACATTGAAGACCTGAACTGCTGAAGAATAATCCTTTTGCCATTAAGCAATGAGCCTTTCACCAACAGATAACAAGCATCATTGAGAACAAATGCCCAAATATCTCCAGGGTTCCTCTCTAACAGATCTACTTAGTTATTTTTCCATTTTGAAATTGGAAGACCTAGCAACTCTGATCCTTTCAATTCAAGTGAGAGCATTTCATGCAATACTCCAGATCTAACAGAACTGGACATGGGCTAAATCAGCCATTATTCCACATATCATGCTTCTAGACGCAGCAGAGCCAACCTCTTTCCAGAGAAGCTGTTGATTTTACAGGACAGGCTGTTGGCCCCATTTTATAAAGTTTTGGGTTCTCAAAACTCCCCTTGAAGCTAATGGAAGCTGTTTGTACTCAAAGATTTTGATAACAGGCCACAAGCTTTCCTGAGTTGTGCTCCAGCACTGGAGGTATCTAAAACTGGAAAAATGATGAGGAAGCCTTTGGTGATACTAAAAGATGACAAATGAAAGAGCAAGTAAATCAGAAGACCAATAGTACACGGTAGTATATATTGCAATTGTAAATAAAAGGGAGTGGAAAATTATCAAAATAATGAATGAAGAAACAAAACAGAGTAGCAAGACTATATTTCTACCGTTTCATGGAGGGCCGTGTTCTATCCCCAGCTCCAAGGTGAAGTATTTCTCACACAGTTCTCTTACTTCTTTAATGCAGCTGTAAAGTTTGACACTCAAGTCTGTTTACCACCATTTTTAATTACTTGTTTCCCTCTGGCGAATCTGAACTAAAGCAAAAACAATAAAAGCAGAAGTTTTAAAACCTTCTCCATTATGTAGCTGCTGTTAGAAAGTTAAAAGGTAGAAAAAAACGGTCCATCTTTATGAATAGGCGATGACCTACCCAAATTCGCAATGACACTAAAGCTTTTGGACACTTCTTTGGCAGGGACAGAGGCATTCAAGTCATCGTAGATGTAGATAACATCCACCTTATGTCCCATACCCCATTTACACTTTACCAAGCGGTGTAATACCCATCGTGTAGTTGAGAATCAGGCCCACTGGTCTGATAAAAAAGGAAGCCTTTTCCCATGGATATGCCTGCTGGGTTTAACATGACCCACAGTTTCCGTTAAGGTATTGATGGCTCCATTGCCATCCCTCCTAACTCTGGTATTCTCCCAACACCATATGGATCCCTGTTACCTTATAGGCCCTCCTCACCATATGGGCCACCATAATCGAATAATCTCCCATAACCACAGGGACCCCCATAACCATATCATCAGCCATAATGTTATGAGCCTCTATCACCATATGTGTCCCCATCACCACAGCCGATGTCAGCTGTTCCTGAGGATTCCACTCTGATTTCCTGAGGGAAAGACTTGAGAATTGCTCCTGGGAACGTCATGACAGCCTGTCAGGGTTCCCTCCCCACTCTGAACTTTTGGGTACAGACGTGGGGACCCGCATGAAAGACCCCCTAAGCTTATGTCTACTAGCTTAGGTTAAAAGGTAACGCTGCCACCACCAAGTGATTTAAACAACATTTAGGGAGAGCCACTTGGAGCCCTTCCTTCCCCCAAATATCTCCCAAGCCCCTACACGCCTTTTCCTGGGAAGGCTTGAGAATATATTCTCACCAATTAGTCCTGGTGAACACAGACCCAAACCCTTGGATCTTAAAACAATGAAAAATCAATCAGGTTCTTAAAAGAAGAATTTTGGTTAAAGAAAAAAGGTGAAAGCAGTTCCTCTATAAGATTAGAATGGTGTCAGAGTAACAGCCAAGTTAGTCTGTATCCGCATAAAGAACAGGAGTACATGTGGCTCCTTAGAGACTAACACATTTATTGGAACATAAGCTTTCGTGGGCTAGAGTTGCATCTGATGAAGTAGGCTGTTATCTCTAAGGGGCCACAAGTACTCCTGTTCTGGCTAGCAGTGATTTCAGCGGAGGAGGAGGAAGAGTCTCCCTGGATTCCAACTGAAGATTCCTGCAAGCAAATGGAGGGAAGATCTTGCTTTTGACTCAGCAGACTGTCTAGATGTAGTGATCAGAGACTTTAACTGAGACTCCGGTGAACTCAACCTAAGCTTTTGGGAACCCAAGATCCTTTTCAGCCATACTACCCCTAGCCAGTTATTGCCCATTGTGTACTTGTGCTGTGACGCTGGTAAGCCAAGTGCCAGCTCTGGTAAGACAAGTGCCAGCTGAGAACTGACAAACTCACAGCTGGAAGCCAGGCCAATTCACTTGTGTAGAAGCAGAAATGAAAGTGATTGTTAAATATCTAAGAATCTATTTCGTGTTTAAACATACTGACAATTAATGGGTGGTGCATCTATTGTTTTCACATATCTCTACCCAGTTAGAATGTAAGAGCAAATATTTGCATTGTATAACCCTGTAACTTAATAATGCATCAAATGAGAAAGAAGCCTTGTGTAATGCAAATGAAGAAATTAAACAGGAAGGTGTGAATTCTTGTGCATTTGAAGGCAAGTGGCCATTGTGTGTGCTGATCAAAGACCTTATATGCATTCTTCTCTCTGCCATCAGAGAAAGGGCCCACGTAGGCAGTGACCCTGTCAGCTTCTTTTCTGTGGGAAGAAACTAAACGTATGGACACAAGAAAAAATTCTTCATCTCTGGACTCATTGGATTCTCACAGGCAGAATAACTGAATGAGAAAAAGAGTTACTCTGGGTAGCCCTAAAAGACTTTTGGGAAACTGCCAGTTTCCCAAATCTCTGCAACTTTTAGGAAGTATAGACTGTATGACAAAGCTCTGTCCCGGTCTCCGTGGGTCCCACACTTCCTGGCAGATTTCGCTAGCCTCAGAGGCTCACTGTGACCCTCCACGTAGCCCTTCAATCTCTAGAGGCAAGGGTCACAGCCTACTGAGCCATTTTCATCAGAAGCCAGCAAGGTTGGTGAGGAGAAGCTACTCTCCCTGTTGTCTCTCAGTCACAGTGATTAATTTGGGGGTGGGGAAGGGGAGAGCCTGGGCCCACCCTCTACTCCGGGCTTCAGCCCAGGGACCCTAATAGTATCAGCTATGGTAGCTGACCTTTTGGAAACAGGATGTGTACAATTCCCTGGGCCACTTCCCCACAGCAGCCCCCACTTCCTCAATATCTACTTCACCCTTATCTCACTGCCTCCCTCCTTGTGCCTGATTTGGTTTGTACTGCTCAGTTTCTCCAACAGCATGGCTTCCTCCTACAGCTCCTGACACACGTGCCCAACTGACAAACTGGGAGGCTTTTAACTAGTTTCAGCCAGGCCCTGATCGGCTTCATGTTTCCCGATCAACGTACCTGTCTTCCCTGCCTTCTGGAAAGATCTTAATTGGCTCCAGGTGTCTTAATTGACTTGGAGCAGCTGCTATTTGCTTATCCTGGTATAAAGATTTGTTTAGCCTGTCTCCCACTACTTTACTATAGTCATCTGGCCTTGCCCCGTCACAACTGTGATTAACCTGTACATATATATTTATCTGTTTTACCATCTCAATAACTCTCATTCCTTTTTCTTAGCTAATAAACTTTAATTAGTTTACTGTAGAATTCACGATCAGTATTGTCTTTGGTGGGAGATCTGGGATGCAAAGCGATCTGAATGAATGTAGGATTGGGTGTAATGTTACTATTTTGTGATTTTTTTCTGAAAGTCACCACCATTTATCACACAGTTCAGCTTCCCTGGGAGACAAGATAGATTGGAGGGTCCAAGGGGAGACTGTGACTCCATTATAAAACTATTGTAGTACTTTGGGAGTTCACACTTGGTACTGGGTTGGTGAAATCCAATTATAGAACATGCCGCCAGCTAGGGTTTCTGCCCTACTTTTTGACAGTCTGCCCTGAGGACAGCGTTCATAGTCATCAGTCTCTCCAGACAGTATCTCGTGTGCATTGGATTGTTTTCCTAAGTCAACTCCGGTGCTTTTCTCTTTAACTTTCTGCTTTTCCCTCTCTTTAACAGGAGTCTGGCTTAACCAGTCAAGCCTGTCCTTTCACAATACAGGTGTGAGCCCATCACCAGCAAGGCAGCCTAAAGTAATACCCTAAACAAACCTCTGGCTGGTATAAGTAATTGGGGCATTTCCTACTCTGTCTCAGCTATAGGGAAATCTGCAGTAATGTAAACCATCCATGGACCCAGTTCTATTCATATCTTACCAGCAGAGGTGTGTTTAGGCTGGGGTTCTCACAAGAAAATTTTGATCACCTCAGAGTGCAGCCACTAACTCTTGCTGATGGCTGCTCTCACAAAATTGTCTCTCTGTCCCTGCCTACCCCAGCTCTTCAGGGAGAGCTCGTCCCAGGAACCATCTGATCACCTGCAGTGTCCTAGGCTCCCCGGTCCCCTGCCAGGTGCCCATAGGGCAGATGACCAGGAGAACACCCAACAACGAAACGCCGCAGCCACCTACTCTGACAAGAGCTGCCTCCGATACCACACACACTGGCCCTACATATATCCAGAGGCACTTCCCAGAGTCCCTGAGGAGGGTGCATGGGCCATGGTGCTGATCGATGATGGCAGCGCCCGTGCAAACACCAAGGAGGCACATCTCACTGCCCTTGGTAACAGCTACTCAGGAGTGTGAGTGTGTTAGTGATGATAATGTTGTATTCAGGCCAGTTTATTTCCCTGAAATAGAATTTTGGGTCTTGTTTGCTCATTTGAATTTTTGATATTTTTATATTCTTAAAAATATGTGTCAACAAAGAACAAAGACACTGAGTGGGGGGGGAAGGTTTTTGCTTTGTTCCTTTGTTCTTTCCGGGTCAGCTAGGCATCAGGGCAGGAAAAATATACCTCCTAAAGTTATACCTGAACTAAACATCTAAGACTAGAAATTGTAAGTAATAAAAAGGAAATGCCTTAAATTATCATTCGTTTTAGCTTGTGAATTTTCCCTGTGCTGAGAGGGAGGTTTATCCCTGGTTTTGTAACTTTAAAGATTTGCCTAGAGGGGAAATCATCTGTGTTTTGAATCTGATCACCCTGTAAATTACTTCCCATCCTGATTTACAGAGGTGCTTCTTTTACTTTTTCTCTATAACAAAGTTCTGTTTTTAATGATCTGATTGGGTTTCTAGAGTCCTAAAAACCCAAGGGTCTGGTTTGTGCTCACCTTGGCTACTCTCAAGCCTCCCCAGGAAAGGGAGTGAAGCGGTTTGGGGGAACAGAAACTCTACAAATGCATGTTAAGGTTCCAGTCAAACGTTCATGATTCCTAGCCTCTGAATTTGGGGCTGTTCCATTTTTCATTTTAAAAAGCTTTTCATTTCCCTTGGATTAACAAACATTGCTCTGTAAAGGATCCTCAGCTAGTGTACATCAGTCCAGTTCCATAGACCTCAGTGATATTCTCTCCTCTGCAATTGAGGGGAGGCGTTTTATGCTGTTCAGGTTACCAGAAATCCTGGTGAGGGTCAATTTTGCACTTTAAAATCATTCTAATTCTGGCTAAAACTATATATCAGAGAAGGGGCTTCCACAATGCCCTAGGTCAATCAGACTTGCAATTAATTCCACTGCATTCTGGCCATTACTCCGTCTGTCTTGTGCTTCTACCTTTTCTTTATTAGCTGAAGTCTATAAAAGACCCAGTTCTCTTGGCTGCTCATGGATGGGGATGCAATGGCTGATGGTTCCCATTGATTTCACTCTATATTAGATATGAGCAGCTCTGGGTGCAAGTGCAGAAAGGTTTTCTCTCACCCACGTTGGGTAAAGTGCCTTCCTTCAATCTCAAGTTGATGGAACTGTCCTCCTTTACGATGGTTCAGCATCTACCCGTTAACTTGAAAATATATATAACCGGAAAATGCAAAGCTTCATTGAATGAAAATCAAAGAGCCCCAATTTCAGAGGCTAGGACTCATGAACTGAGCGCTGGAGTGACATCTGAGACCTTGACATGCATTTTTAAAGTGAAGCCAATCTTCAATTTTGGAACATCTCATCCTAGTTAAAAGTTACTACGATTATAATAATACACCTCTTTGGCCATATAAAACATGATGTGCGTTTTGTGAAGTGCTTTGAAATGCTTAGATCAGAGGACGCTTCAGACAATGTACCCTTCATGTTAAAATAATAGCTGCTTGGTATGGGGGGTACTGAGGCACATCGAGGTGACGGTCAGACAATGTGTGATTGGCAGAGTCAGAAAAGAACCCCAAATAGTTGGGACTACTCATGCCAAACACTAACCTGTATCTCCTGAACCCTACTGGATACTTCCCATTCATGGCTTCCAAAGACATCACTAACCTGAGAGTAACTCTTGGAGAGGCTCATTCTGGCTATTTTTTATTTTGTTTTGATATTTTTGGGGGGGAACTTTGGGGTGAAATGTCTTCTTATCTAAGACCATCTGAGATCTAAACCAGCTTGGCTTAACAGTGAAATCTTCAGTGAGCTTAAACACAAAAAGGAAGCTTACAAGAAATGGAAAATTGGACGGATGACTAGGGAGGAGAATAAAAATATTGCTTGAGCATCCAGGGGTGTAATCAGGAAGGACAAAACTCAACTGGAGTTCCAGCTAGCAAGCGATGTGAAAGGTAACAAGAAGGGTTTCTACACGTATGTTAGCAACAAGAAAAAGATCAGGGAACGATTGGGAGCCTTAACGAATGGGGGGGCAACCTAGTGACAGAAGATGTGGAAAAAGCTGACGTACTCAATGCTTTTTTTGCCTCGGGCCGGTTGTGTTCAACATCTTTATTAATGATCTGGATGATGGAATGGATTGCACCCTCAGTAAGTTCATAGATGACACCAATCTGGGGGTGAGGTAGATAAGCTGGAGGGTAGGGGTAGGGTCCAGAGTGACCTAGACAAATTGGAGGATTGGCCAAAAGAAATCTGATGAGGTTCAACAAGGACAAGTGCAGAGTCCTGCATTTACGACAGAAGAATCCCATGCACTGCTACAGGCTGGGGACCGACTGGCTAAGCAGCAGTTCTGCAGAAAAGGACCTGGGGATAACTGTGAATGAGAAGCTGGATATGAGTCAGCAGTGTGCCCTTGTTGCCAGGAAGGCCAATGGCATATTGGGCTGTATTAGTAGCAGCATTGCCAGCAGATTGAGGGAAGTGATTATTCCCATCTATTCCGCAGTGCGGAGGCCATATGTACAGTATTCATTCCAGTTTTGGGGCCCCCAATACAGAAAGGATGTGGACATATTGGAGAGAGTCCAGCAGAGGGCCACAAAAATTATTAGGGGGATGGGAACCAGATTTATGAAGAGATGATTTAGGAACTGGGATTATTTGGTCTGCAGAAGAGAAGAATGATTGGGGATTTGACAGCAGCCTTCAAGTACCTGAAGGGGGGTTCCAAAGAGGATGGAGCTCGGATGTTCTCAGTGGTACCAGATGACAGAACAAGGAGCAATGTTCTCAAGTTTCAATGGGGGAGGTCTAAGTTGGATATTAGAAAACACTATTTCACTAGGAGGGTGGTGAAGCACTGGATGGGCGACCTAGGGAGGTGGTGGAATCTCCATCCTTAGAGGTTTTTAAGTCCCGGCTTGACAAAGCCCTGGCTGGGATGATTTAGTTGGTGTTGGTCCTGCTTTGAGCGGGGGGTTGGACTAGATGACATCCTGAGGTCGCTTCCAACCCTAATCTTCTATGATTCTATGATTCTGGAGAGGTGGAGCCCCTCACACCAGAATGTGGAGACAGAAGAAGGTACCTGGCTATGGTGATTGTGAAATGGGATTATGCTGTGCTTCAGTATACAACAACGCCAATGCCCTGGTAATGGTGGCTAGATGGACATAGCGAAGGGTGTCACGAACAGTCTGGCTGGGTCACAGCCCTGAATGCTACAAGCACAGGTCACAGTGGACATGCGTCTTTGCTGGTGTACACCCCACCGGCAGCCCAAATCCAGCTCTGCACCCAATGCAGATTTCCCCAATGGTCTCTTCACCTGGACAGTCAATGGCCTCTATTTTTAGCTGACTTGGCACAACTGAAAATTGTCCCTAGCCCAAAATTAAAGGCCTTTTACAAGAAAAGCCTGGGTGTGTTCAGCATCACGGGCCAGGCTGTGCTGAAGGTGTCAGTTCCCTGACATGTGAGGGCACCTCGCTGGCCAGTTAATGGAGCGTTACTCCAGTGAGTGGGAGGGAGGCTCCTTATTCTGTTCTCTGTAATAAGGATTGAATCAGGCTGGAGCAGCAACAAGTAAGGACAGATCCCAGTAACAGGAACACAGAACTAAAGGAGGGAGCAGGGTGTGTTTTACCCCTGATGAGTGCTATCAAAAACACTCCCTGTGCCAGGGCTTTGCCCTCTGCCACCCTCTAGGAGCCCCTCACCCCTGGCTTCAACCCAGACTACTCCCACGGTTCCAATTTTTCTCCTTGGCCCCCTTCTGACCCTGCCTCCAGCTGTTTGATCCCCCTGCGCCCATGCAGTCAGTTACCGCTCGCTGCTCAGACAGTGCCCATCCCCCCCATTTGCCCCTTTCACCATTTTAATCGCCAGCAAGCAGAGCAGCTTCAGCAGATGTTACTGAGCAATGAGCACGCTCAGTAGGAGCCAAACTGCGCTCGGCACCCTGCCTGCCTGACCCCCCATTAGCCTCCTAATGTCGGCGAGCCTGCAATTGACTGGGCCCGTGGGCCTACGATCCTATGGGCAGAGGAGACTCTCGGAACCCTGGGCTCTGTCTGGATGCTGCTGGGCCCAACACTGCGTGGGGGCCGGGGAGGCCACTACACTTGAATTGCCCATTTTTGCTCCCCAGTAGCTCTACGCCTTCGACGGTTGACCCATTCTCCCCTCCATAGTTACAGCCCTGCCTCTGGTAGGGTTGTATTTCTGTTCTGCAACGCATCTCTGGGTCGTTCTTCTCAAGATGTCTCTGTTTCTAGGCCTCTCAAACAGGGACAGGCAGGGTGTTGAGGCTGGAAGTTCTTCAGCGACCTCAGAACTCCAGAGTTCAAAGCCCCTCACAAACACTCACTGCTGTTTCATGCACGCAAAGGGTTGTATTCTTAGAATATAAATGAATTGTTGTTGGGATTAGACACCTCTGCCCAGAGTAATACAATCAGTTTAAACAAAATGGAGGCCAGGCTCTCATTTCACTCTCTTAACCACATCCTAACGTAAAGCCAGACAAACTGGGGCTGCTTCATTTTCATTCAAATGTAGTTTTGCATTTGTTATTTTAAAAAACTTTTTAATTGAAAAATGAAGGTGCCCCTCGGTGTAAATCAGCACAGTTGCTTCAACTTCACAGAGGTTCACAGCCTCATAATCAAAGGAAGACTCCCCTGCTCATTTCCAGGATACGGAACCACCCTTGCGGGTATCCGTTACACTTTACACAACATGCTGGTTCTGGCAGGAATGTTTTCTGCAACATGCCCTATGGCTGGTCACAGTTTATGTCAAATTTCATCCCACAGCCATCTCCTCCTTCCTCAAGAAGGTGATTTTCATCTCTCCTCGGCTTGTTGCTGGGCTCAGTCAGCTGCCTTGTCTCACAAGACGTCCTTTTCTTGGCTGCTCATAGATGGAGAGATCCTGACATAAAAGAGCACTGCTTCCTTTCACTCTCCACCGTCCCTTCCCTTGACCCATGAGCAAATCTCATGAGTAAATCAGATATAGGCAGCCCTTTGAGACAGCATTGGTGACCTAACTGGGGGTCCAGTCTTAGGTCAAGTTTTACTCACCATAGTGTAAGATTCACCCCGGTTGAGAGGGCCGTCACAAAGGTCCATACTCCACTTAAGACCCTGTTAAGACCCAGTTTGAAAGTTTAATATTGGACTAAAATTGTTGGTTGGCAACATATCATCCCCCAGCCAAAGGGTGAATTTCAGACTTAGGTCCTGAAAAGAAACAAGCTGGAGGCAACGGAATGATTCCCATTAATTTCAAAGGGAAGAGGGTCTGACCCATTGGGAATGCGGGTGATGAGAATGCAGAAAAATGGATCCCTCCTTTCTGGCAGAATTAGAATGAACTGCCCAATGCTCCTACCCATGACCTGCAGGAATTGAAAGGAACAAAAGGGATTCCTTTCATGACACCCACTTGTGCTACTTATGCCACCTTAGAGACTAACACCTGTGACGGACTCAGGCCAGAAGGATATAAGGGGGTAGTGGAAGGCAGGTATATCAGCCTCAGAATGAGCAGGTCCCTGTTCCCTGGATAGCCAAACAAGGGCTACTCCAGGCCAATCAAGACACCTGACGCCAATTTAACCAGTTAAGGTCGTTAGGCTAATGCCGGCACCTGACCTCAATTAACTGACAAAGGGTCAGTTAAGGCTGTTAGGCTAATGGAGACAGCTGGAACCAATTAAGGTCCCACTTGTACTGCTTTAAAACCTCTCCTTTCCAGTTCATCAAGAAGAGCCCAAGTGAAAGGAGCTGGAGGAGAGAAAGCATTACTGAACCCTGAGGTAAGGGTGAAGCTTGGAAAAAGGGACCATGGGGAAGTGGCCCAGGGAATCAAAGCAGCGTCACTGGAGGAGGGAAGCAGCTAACAGCGTCTATCATTAGGGTCCCTGGGCTGGAACCCGGAGTGGAGGGCGGGCCCGGGTTCCCCCCATCCCCCCCACCCCCGCATGATCTACAGAGATCCCTTTGAAAGGGGAAACAGACTTTGGTCCAGGCAGGAGACCAAACGGTGCCGACGGAGCTCTAAGGAGCAACAGAGACTGAGGGTATTCCACCTTCCCTCCTCCCATAACGGCCTGTGTTCGAAGTAGCTGAATAAGCTGTAATCTTTGCCACCATACTGGGAAAGGGAGGGCATATTGAGGGCCTTAGCGAGCTTCTGAGGCCACTGTATCCACCAGGAAGCGCGGAACCCACCAATACAGGCTCAGAGCTTTGTCACACACTTTAGAGACAAATTAGTCTCTAAGACGCCAAAAAGACTCCTCGTTGTTTTGCTGATACAGACTCACACGGCTACCACTCTGAAACCTGCCATTTGTGCTGCTGACGCCGCTCAGAATCACCTTGACATTCATTCTCATTGAAGCACCAATAAAGTCGACGGAATGGCACGAGGAACGCAGTTGGCCCCTACCATTTGAAGATGAAAGGAAGACGAAGACTGCAACGTGCATGTCACACCGTCTGAGGCTCAGGATAACCTAATAATCACAATCCCAGAGCAAAAGAGCTGCATCCAAAGGAGGATTCTGCAAGGCAATCAAGTTTGTTTGGTGACTAATTAGGACCGCCTCCACAAAGAGCATCGCAGATCCTCCAGGCACTCCTAGGACCTATATAAAAGCACTCAGCACTCAGGGCTTTTCTAAACACTTCTCCGGACTTCATCTCCTCATTGAACTGGGTAAGTCCAATTCAAATCAATCGCTTTCGAACTCTAGAGATGTGACAGTATGGGCGTTTTTCATGTAAGTCTGAATTTTGCATTTACTAATTGGGATATTTATTCTTCCATAATTATCTTGTGTAGTGATTTTGTTACAGGACTGGTGGATCATGATTTGAAGCTAATAGAGGGATTTTAGAACCAACATATGCAATTGGGAAACATATTTCCTACTAACTGAAATCTTTTCAATAACTTTAGAAAGTCATTTAGCCATATTTCACTTAGCTGGCTTAGGAAGAAACTTTCCCACGTTACTTCAGAAAGGACCAATTCGATGGTCTTTTACTTTCTTCTCAAGCAGTTGTTACTCCTCACTATTGGAGACGTGACAATGGATTAAGCTGACAAGTGGTGAGATCCAGTCTAGCAATTCTTATGTTCTTCTCAGCAGAAATACCCATTGAAGGTGCTTTTCCTCAGACGATGTAATTTAGTGTCGCTCCATGAAAGTCAGTGCACCTGAACGCCAGCTGAGGAGCTTCTCCTTAGTGTTTTGTTTGGAGAAAAGAAAAGTTCTCTGTTTATTCATCAGCAACTATTGTTGACTCACAAGCTTTGGAAAATCAAAAATTACCCTGTGATACCAAACTCAACTGGTTTGCATGCAGAGGTTAAATCCTCAAACAAAAGAAAGTGATTACCATGATCTCAGCCATGTTCTCTTTGAGAAAGGTCTAAAATGGACACAGAATCCCAGATATCCAGAATAGAAATAGTGACACTTATTCTAGTTGGTGTTTTTCAGACAAAACCATTGAGAGGGGATCAAGGGGGCCAGTTGGGAGGGAAATTTAGTGCGAGTGGACAAGAGGTGTAGAAAGAGGATATAGGAAGAAAGACATGGCCATGAACACAGGGACTTAGTCCACTCTTCCTTTCTCTCTTGGGCCGCACCAGCTTTAAAGCCTTTCTTCCACCAGCCCTTGTTCCTTCTCTTTACTCTAGTGCCTGTTGTGTGTTTCAGGTTTACCTCCATCGCAGAAAGATGACTTTCTCCAGCCTGTGCTATCCAGAATGCGGGGTGGCCCGACCCAGTCCAGTCACTGGCAGCTGCAACGAGCCGTGCGTTAGGCAGTGCCAGGACTCCCAAGTGGTGATCAATCCCTCACCGGTTGTCATGACCCTACCAGGACCAATTCTCAGCAATTTCCCTCAGCACAGTGTAGTGGGAGCTGTAGGAGCACCTGTGGTGGGAGCCAGTTTCGGGGGCTCATACGGTTTAGGGGGATTGAATGGCTCCGGAGGCCATTACGGAGGATTGTCTGGTTTAGGGGGATATGGTGGTTATGGGGGATTATGTGGTTCCGGGGTATCTTGCCATAGGTACCTCAGTGGAAGCTGTGGGCCATGTTAAACCCGCCAAGAATATTCGTGGAAAAAGGAAGAACCAGGAAATGAACAGCACGATACAGATTCTCCCCTGATCTTTTGGGCATGGCTTTCAGAAGTGCTGTGCAAACCTGGCTCCAGTTAAACTCATGGGAGCTGTGTGTGCTCAGCACCTTGGTCTGATAGCCATGCTGCATTTCTACTGTTACGCTTTATGATTCTTTCTGCCAAGGCTTTGCCAGCCAAGTGCTGATTCTGTTATTCTCATATGGATTCATTCTGAATTACACGCAGGCTGCTAAACATTTACTCCACAGTTGAAAGGAAATAGGGGCCTTAAGACAGGCATCAGCTACATTTATTATCACTTTAAGTCTCTTAAGCCTGGGGAAAAGAGACCTTGCTGTGAAGGAGAATTAGACACTCTGTGTTCAATCCTTTCCATCAATGCGTATCTTTAGCATCTCGCTTTGACCTTCTCTGCGGCAGACATTTAATTGAGAAGCGGCGTAGTCCTCTGCTTCTGTTTTCCTTTGTCTCACTTCCCACCGACTGGGGTAATAAAAATAACTGAAAATGGTTGCAAAGGGGACTTGTTTGTCAACCGCTGCAGCTGCAACAACAACAACAACAACAACAAACGAACACTGTGTGTGTAATACATCCCATTGAGGTGGGTGGTGGGTCGCAGCCTTTCTTGCAAAACTGAAAATACCTTATTTCTGCTCTAGTATTTTTCCTGTAACTCTGTACTGCAAATGTCACTCACATTAAAAACTCTGATGCATCGTAATATCCGTCTTCTGGTTCTCCTTGTTCTTCCCTCCTTCTTTAAACATTGCCCTGGACAAAATTCATCCCTGAAGAGACAACAGCATCAGGCACTTCTAAAGATGTGACTTTTTGAAGCCCTGGAGTGATAGGAGAATTCAGCCCTTGAAGTAGTTTACAGCATTATGTTGGGTTTCCGAACTGGGGTGGAGTTCCACCTTGCATTACCTGTTTTAACAAAGTAAAGGTAACTCTCGCCCGAGCTCTTTGAATGGCAGAGCTACTTTCAGGACAGGATGCCTTTGCTTCTAGAATACTTTGAAAGTTTGGCTCTTCAGTAGAAAGCCCTTCTCAACATGCACTTCAAGTTGAGGGATAGCTCAGTGGTTTGAGTGTTGGCCTGCTAAACCCTGGGTATGATAAGGTATTTGATTTTGTGTATTGGTACAGTACATAGACAATCAAAACTACTGTCTGATTCTTTTAGGTGCCACATTAACTTTCACACAATCCTTTAACATCCCTATAGTGTCCTCCTGTATAACCTTTGAGTAAACTCATTCATAGGTACTGAAAAAAAGCATGGACTGAAAATAATCATAATAGAAATATTACTACTGCAATGACTTTATGGCATGAATCATGTTCAGAAAGACATAAAATGGCATTTCTGTTTATAAAAAACTAATACTGGTGGTTGGTGTTCCATCATGCCTCATAGAATAATAGAAGTGTTGCCGGATTGAGGAGGTTAATAATATTAATTGGGATAGTATGGGTTCTAGGCTCACCAATCTGTTTGATCAGAAGAAAATAAGGTTTTTCCCCGTATCAGGAAGCACATAAGGACCCTCGGGGGTATGACAGGAAGCTCACACAGAGACACATATAGCCTTAAAGACTTTTTATTAAGATAAATGAAGTAGCAATTAAATGGTAAAATAATTAAAGTTACAAATTATATTACTGCTCTTCAAAAGATACATATGGCATTATGGTATTATATGCTACAGAGCTTTGGTTAATATACTCACACCCTTCCCTGATTACCTGGTGGTGACAGACAGAGAACCAGCCTCGCCTCTGGTGGTTCAGGTGCCTCAGTTCTTGAGTGAGAGGTGCAAAGCTTAGAGGAAGCTGGAGCTAAGAGCTATCGAAGCTAACTTAGAGTTTCCTTAGCTAACTTAACTGAAAATCAAAACCTAATACACAAAACTAAGAACAAAAGCTTAGGAAAACCAAGCTTCGCCTAGTCCCTTTGGAACTTAGAAGGTTCTAAGAAAAACAAGTACAGCCTCCTAATCTTCTAGTCTACCGGCCTGTAGCAAGGTGGGTCACCTCTTTTATAGGGCACAAGTGCCTGAAATCCTTCCTGTCATTCTACCATTATCTATCTATCTAGGTGAAAGGTCTCAGACATATGTGTGTGTGTTGCCTTTGCTAACTGGGTGAAAGGTCCCAGACAAAGATATGCTAACTTTGCCATAGCTCAACGGGCAGGATATGGCCTGTTGGTCCCTTGCATTACAGCGCAACTTACTTTAATATAAATATATAAACCTATTATAATAAACCAAATACATAAACTATAAGAAAAGATAGACAGATAGATAGATATGTAAGCAAGTAGGTTAGTCCTATAGGCTACAGAATCATACAAGATTAGGGTTGGAAGAGACCTCAGGAGGTCATCTAGTCCAACCCCCTGCTCAAAGCAGGACCAAAACCAACTAAATCATCCCAGCCAGGGCTTTGTCAAGCTGGGCCTTAAAAACCTTTAACGATGGAAATTCCACGATCTCCCTAGGTAACCCATTCCAGTGCTTCACCACCCTCCTAGTGAAATAGTGTTTGTTAATATCCAACATAAGCTCCCCGATTGCAACTTGAGACCATTGCTCCTTATTCTGTCATCTGCCACCATTGAGAACAATCTAGATCCATCCTCTTTGGAACCCCCCTTCAGGTAGTTGAAGGCTGCTATCAAATCCCCTCTCACTCTTCTCTTCTGCAGACTAAACAAGCCCGGTTCCCTCAGCCTCTCCTCTTAAGTCATGTGCTCCAGCCCCCTGATCATTTTCGTTGCCCTCTGCTGGACTCTCTCCAATTTCTCCACATCCTTTCTGTAGAGGGGGGCCCAAAACTAGATGCAATACTCCAGATGTGGCCTCACCAGTGCCGAATAGAGGGGAATAATCACTTCCCTCGATCTGCTGGCAATGCTCCTACTAATGCAGCCCAAAATGCGGTTAGCATTCTTGGCAACAAGCGCACAGTGCTGACTCATATCCAGCTTCTCATGCACTGTAATCCCCAGGGCCTTTTCTGCAGAACTGCCGCTTAGCCAGTTGGGCCCCAGCCTGTTGTGGTGCCTGGGATTCTTCTGATCTAAGTGCAGGATTCTGCACTTGTCCTTGTTGAACCTTATTTCTTTTCGCCCATCTTCCAATTTGTCTAGGTCAACCTGTTAAAAGAAACTAATATATTTCTTTTACAGGATAACAAGCCCCATGGATAGTGGGCAAGGGGCAGATGTGGTATATCTTAATTTTTAGTAAGGCTTTTAATACATTCTTTTATCTTCTCATAGGCAAACTAGGAAAATACATCCTAGGCGAAGCTACGATAAGGTGGGCATAGAACTGGTAGGAAAAGCATTTTCAGAGAATATTTAGCAGGGGTCTACACTCTATCTTCATCACTGATTTCGATTATAGCACAGAGAGTACACTTATAAAGTTTGCAGATGATACCAAGTTGGGAGGGGTCTCAAGTGCTCTGGAGGATAGGATTACAATTCAAAATGAACTGGACAAACTTGAGATATGGTCTGAAGTAAATAGGATGAAATTCAATAAGGGCAAATGCAAAGTACAATTAGTTGCACACATACAAATTGGGGAATGACTGCCTAGGAAGGAGTACTGTGGAAAGGAATCTGGAAATCCTAGTGGATCACAAGCTAAATGTGAGTCAAGAGTGTAACACTGTTACAAAAAAAAGCAAACATCAATCTGGGATGTATCAGCAGGAGAGTTCTAAGCAAAACACAAGAAGTAAATCTTCCGTTCTACTCTGAGCAGGTTATGCCTCAGCCGGAATGCTGTATCCCACCCTGGGCGCCACATTTCAGGAAAAATGTGGAGAAATTCTGTCTCAATGAGTGTCTCTCACTAGCTGCTTCAGAAGAAAGCAGAAGACAATGAATTAGTCCTTTATAGAGGAAACTTAGGGAGCTTCTTCCAAAATCCTGAATTAAAAATAGGGGGTGAGATTTTTCAGAGCTCCCTAAGGGATCTGAATGCCCAAGTTCCAACTAAAATCAACAGGATCTACTGTCCCAAATGCATGTCTTGCTGGAAAACCCCTAAATCCTTCCCATTGTTAAGAATCAGAGAGTGTCTGTGTAAGATTCAGTCCTATATAAAAAGGATCCCTAGCACATAGTCTGAAGGGTTAGGGAGAGAACGAGTGGAACAGGACTTTTTTAGTTCACACAGGAGAATAAGTGAAAATGGTTAGAAGACCCCTGAGTCCTGAATGTTTTTAGACAGTTTTTTAGACTGTGTGGAGGATTTGAGAGGCCCTTTGTTACTGAAGGTCTAATTAGTTACAGGCCAAATTTAGATAACTTCTTCCATTGATTTTAAATTTTCCCTCTGTTTTTGACAGTCAGTCAGTTTCTTCTTAATTCCACATGGTCTGATGGGCACAGTACATCCTGTAGCTCCTTCATCTGGAAAATGGAGCTACAGGAGAATTCCCCATAACCGTCCTCTTTCTAGAGCTCACCATACACCATTGTGCTGTTCTGATTCTGTCCATTAGGCAGTGCTCTCTCTATCGTCTGTCTCATACACACACACATACGCGCACACCCACACACACACACACACACTCTAACAAGTTCATTACAGACAGTATATATTTATATCCGGCTGTGGTTACGATAACCACATCCCCATTATTATAGGGAAATTAAGGACAAGAACAAACACCAGCCGGGCACAAACCACCCTGAGGAGTTCTAGGGAGGGATGACCTGCTCTGGCTCACTAAGTAGTGGGGTTACATAGGCCCATATGTTGGAGAGCTGAAAGCTCTGTCTGGAGCGTTGTTTCAGTCTAAGTTGTAAATATCGCAAGTGAGCAAACTCCCACCCCTTCCCTGGGACACAATTCACCTGCCCCATCGAGTCATAGATATTAAGGCCAGAAGGGACCATTCTGATCACCCAGCCTGATCTCCCGCCTAGCACACGCTAGGGAACCTCATGCAGTCGTTTCTGCATCATGCCCAGAACCCGACTGAGCTAGTGCATATCCCATAGAAAGGCATCCAGGCTTGACCCAGCGCGTTCCTACCTCAGATGTTCCAATGGTGAATTACCCTCACTGTGAAAACATGTCATCTTATTTCTAGTCTGAATTTGTCTACCTTCAGGTTCCTCCTTTGTCTGCCAGATTTAAGAAATGTCAGCAATCAGAAATCTTTCCCCGTGTGAGTACTTGCAGACTCTTAACCTACCCTTGGATAAACTGAAGCGGACAAGTTTCCTTAGTCTCTAACTATAAGACAGGTTGTCCAGAGCTCAGATCCTTTACCTGGCTCTTTTCTGAACCTTCTCCAATTTTTCCAACATCTTTTTTGAAGTGCGAACACCAGAACTGAGCACAATATGCACTAAGGTAGGGAAGCCATGACTCAGCTCAATACCTCTTTGGCCATGGGCAACAGAGGTCCTCCCATTATAGTCTAGGAAGGCTTTGCTGTCCCTCTGCCGGTTAGCAACAGGCACACCTCAACCCGAGCCCTCTGAGTGGCTCCCTGGGGTATGCAACCCTTCTCCACTGGACACTCGCATGTTTCATGACTCCTGAAGGAACAGCCCACCCCACTTACCTGGACCTATTTACCTAATGCTCACCCAAAGTCCTTGCAGTGTTTTGCACCCAGGCCTAGCTGTGCTCCTCTTTTCATGAGGGAAGCCACGCTATCCGCTTGTCTCCGCGGTGAAGGATGCCGGGGGGTAACCTCTGCCTCCCAGGGATGCTCCAACGCTCCATTGTCTTTACTCATTAACAGGTGCTGCCCTGCTGGTTGTTTGTTCTTTTCCCCTGTGTGCCTCTTTCTTGGTGATTTCACAAGCTCTTGATTAGCATTCGGCTCCGTCTGGGGACCGGCCTCCTTTGTGAGGTGGACAATACCCAATACACACAAGACCACCTTGAGAGTGAGAGAGAGACAGGTCTCTTCCCTCCTGCCTGACAGGAGCAAGTTCATCCCTTTGTGTCACCTGACGTAACTCCCAGACCTTGAGCACATGATTTCCAGTACAGATACATAATTATCTGTGTAATTATCAGATAATTACACATAATCTGTCCTTATGCTTTGCAACCATTATGATGACCAGCGGGCTCTTGGCTCTGGGCAGAGCCCTCACATGCCACCCTTTGTAAAGTTAACCTGTAACCTTCAACCCTGAGTATCCCTGTAAAATGCCATGCAACTCTGTGCCTGCTGAGGGTCCTGGGTCACACCTCACCCCTTACCCTGATGCTGTTGACTCTTCCACTGGCTAATCCGTATACGTCAGCTTGGAACCCTCTTGCCCAGACAGTGCATCTGCCACCACCTTTTCTTTGCCTTTAATATGGACAATTTCCACATCATATTCCTGCAGCGCTGTGCCCCAGGGCATCCGCCTGGAGTTGTTCCAATACTCAACTATCCTTGTAGTTAGCAAGTTTGTCGTAATATCTCACTAAATCTCTCTTGCTACAGATTAAGTTTGTATTGTCCTGGAGAGGGCTGAGCAGTACAAGACATCCATTTCTGGGGGGAAATCTAGGACTGAGAGTGTGTTGGTGTCACCCTGCAGTATGAACAAGGCTGGTAAGAGCTGAGCTGTGCCTGGCTGCAGATCACACACAGACCAAGCTGGAAGCGGCTGATGTGCTGGAGCCTGTTGGTGAGCAGTCCAGGACTGGAGGCTACAGAAGCAGAGCAGTGTGCCGGGGAGCCCAGGTTACAGCCAGGGTGGCACAGCTACTCACTAGTCTAGACTGTGACTTTTCTGTAAGTTTTGCTATTCTCAGCAACAGAGTTGGGGTTTTTTAAATCTATATACTTAATGTGGTGGTTGGTTAATCAGTTATCCGACTGGCTAACAGTGATTTCAGCAGAGGAGGAGGAAGAGTCTGCCTGGATTTCAACTGAAGATTCCTGCAAGCAAATGGAGGGAAGATCTTGCTTTTGACTGTCTAGATTTAGAGACTTTAACTGAGACTCCGGTGAACTCAACCTAAGCTTTTGGGAACCCAAGATCCTTTTCAGTTATACTACCGCCTAGCCAGTTATTGCCCATTGTGTACTTGTGCTGTGACGCTGGTAAGCCAAGTGCCAACTCTGGTAAGCCAAGTGCCAGCTGAGAACTGACAAACTCACAGCTGGAAGCCAGGCCAATTCACTTGTGTAGAAGCATATATGAAAGTGATTGTTAAATGTCTAAGAATCTATTTCGTGTTTAAACATCCTGACAACTGATGGGATGGTGCATGTATTGTTTTCACATATCTCTACCCAGTTAGAATGTAAGAGCAAATATTTGCATTGTATAACCCTGTAACTTAATAATGCATCAAATGAGAAAGAAGCCTTGTGTAATGCAAATGAAGAAATTAAACAGGAAGGTGTGAATTCTTGTGCATTTGAAGGCAAGTGGCCATTGTGTGTGCTGATCAAAGACCTTACATGCATTCTTCTCTCTGCCATCAGAGAAAGGGCCCACATAGGCAGTGAGCCTGTCAGCTTCTTTTCTGTGGGAAGAAACTAAATGTATGGACACAAGAAAAAATTCTTCATCTCTGGACTCATTGGATTCTCACAGGCAGAATATCTGAATGAGAAAAAGAGTTACTCTGGGTAGCCCTCAAAGACTTTTGGGAAACTGCCAGTTTCCCAAATCTCTGCGACTTTTAGGAATTATAGACTGTGTGACAAAGCTCTGGTGTCTTAATTGACTTGGAGCAGCTGCTATTTGCTTATCCTGGTATAAGGATTTGTTTAGCCTGTGGCTAATATATTTGTCTCCCACTACTTTACTATAGCCATCAGGCCTTGCCCCATCCCAACTGTGATTAACCTGTACATATATTTTTATCTGCTTTACCGTTTCAATAACTCTCATTCCTTTTTCTTAGCTAATAAACTTTAATTAGTTTACTGTAGAATTCATGATCAGTATTGTCTTTGGTGGGAGATCTCGGATGCAAAGCGACCTGAATGAATGTAGGACTGGGTGTAATGTAACTTTTTTGTGATTTTTTTCTGGAAGTCACCACCATTTATCACACAGTTCAGCTTCCCTGGCAGACAAGATAGATTGGAGTGTCCAAGGGGAGACTGTGACTCCATTATAAAACTATTGTAGTACTTTGGGAGTTCACTCTTGGTACTGGGTTGGTGAAATCCAATTATAGAACATGCCACCAGATAGGGTTTCCGCCCTACTTTTTGACAGTCTGCCCTGAGGACAGCACTCATAGTCATCAGTCTCTCCAGACAGCATCTCATGTGCATTGGATTTTTTTCCTAAGGCAACTTCGGTGCTTTTCTCTTTATCTTTCTGCTTTTCCCTCTCTTTAACAGGAGTCTGGCTTAACCAGTCAAGCCTGTCCTTTCACAATACAGGTGTGAGCCCATCACCAGCAAGGCAGCTTAAAGTAATACCCTTAACAAACCTCTGCCTGCTATAAGTAATTGGGGCATTTCCTACTCTGTCTCAGCTATAGGGAAATCTGCATTAATGTAAGCCATCCATGGACCCGGTTCTATTCATATATTATTAGCAGTGGTATGTTTAGGCTGGGGTTCTCACAAGAAAAATTTTGTCACCTCAGAGTGCAGCCACAAACTCTTGCTGATGGCTGCTCTCACAAAATTGTCTCTCTGGCCCTGCCTCGCCCAGCTCTTCAGCGAGAGATCGCCCCAGGAACCATCTGATCACCTGCAGTGTCCTAGGCTCCACGGTCCCCTGCCAGGTGCCCATAGAGCAGATGACCAGGAGAACACCCAACAACGAAACGCCGCAGCCACCTACACTGACAAGAGCTGCCTCCGATACCACACATACTATCCAAGGGCAATGAAGAATTTGTGCCTTGGGGAAGTTTTTAAGCTAAGCTCCTAGAAATAAGCTTAGTGGGTCTTTCATGGGGGCCCTACATCTGTACCCCAGAGTTCCAAGTGGGGAGGGAACCCTGACATAGAGCTAAAACATTGCTGGGTATGTTGGGAGCGTAATATACGAGTGTACACTTGAAGGACAGTCTTGCCTCAAATTCCTCTCCTGAGATAAGGTCAAGCAGCCAGTGTGGAGAGGGATGGGAATAGGAAACACTAAAAGGCCAAAGATTTGACTGTCCCTGACTGAAACACAACCTCACTCCTTACCCCTGCCATGGGATACAAAAAAGGTGCTAGCAAAGCCCCCAGACCCAAAACTTACCATACATTGTAAGAGGTGGGACCAAGGGCATGCACTACACGCATAATGACACCTACTAAGGAGGGGGGAATTGGGACCCTGGGGAAAAGGCTCTTCCAGCGCACAGAGCTATGGATATGCTTGCTAGAATTAAGCCCAATAAACGTCGTCACATTGCCTGCACTACAGACTTCTGGTCTTCTGCTCTCTGTCTGCATGACAGAAACCAGGGAAAGGGCGAAGGGAAAGCCCTTAACAAGCAATAACATCTGCAAACCGAAGGGAGGAACTGCTGCTTTCTCTGCCCCCAATTCCTGCCCATGCTTCGGAGGTTATCGGGGCTGCAAAAACCTCCATTGGTGGCCACATTTGAGGAACGCTGGATGAGATGAACTCTACAAATACATGTTAATGTTCCAATCAAGTGTTCATGATTCCTAGCCTCTGAATTTGGGGCTGTTCCGTTTTTCATTTAAAAAAGCTTTTCATTTTCCTTTCATTAACAAACATTGCTCTGTAAAGGATCCTCAGCTAGTGTACATCATTCCAGTTCCATAGACCTCAGTGATATTCTCTGCCCTACAATTGAGGGGAGGCGTTTTATGCTGTTCAGGTTACCAGAAATCCTGGTGAGGGTCAATTTTGCACTTTAAAATCATCCTAATTCTGGCTAAAAATCTATATCGGAGGAGGGACTGGCAGAATGCCCTAGGTCGATCAGACTTGCAATTAATCCCACCGCATTCTGGCCATTAACTCTGTCTGTCTTGTGCTTCTACCTTTTCTTTATTAGCTGAAGTCTCTCACAAGACCCAGTTCTCTTGGCTGCTCATGGATGGGGATGGAATGGCTGATGTTTCCCATTGATTTCACTCTATATTAGATATGAGCAGCTCTGGGGGAGGTGCAGAAAGGTTTTCTCTCACCCACGTTGGGTAAAGTGCCTTCCTTCAATCTCAAGTTGATGGAACTGTCCTCCTTTACGATGGTTCAGCACCTACCCGTCAACTTGAAAATATATAACCGGGAAATGCAAAGGTTCATTGAATGAAAATCAAAGAGCCCCAATTTCAGAGGTAGAACTCATGAACTGAGCACTGGAGTGACATCTGAGACCTTGACATGCATTTTTAAAGTGAAGCCAATCTTCAATATTGGAACATCTCATCCTAGTAAAAAGTTACTGCGATTATAATAATACACCTCTTTGCCCATATAAAACATGATGTGCGTTTTGTGAAGTGCTTTGAAATCCTTAGATCAGAGGACGCTTCAGACAATCTACCCTTCATGTTACAATTATACCTGCTTGGCATGGGGGGAAAGGGAGACATTCACATTCAGGTGACGGTAAGACGGGGTGTGATTGGCAGAGTCAGAAAAGAACCCCAAATAGTTGGGACTACTCATGCCCAACACTAACCTGTATCTCCTGAACCCTACTGGATACTTCCCATTCAGGACTTCCAAAGACATCACTAACCTGAGAGTAACAATTGGAGAGGCTCATTATGGATATTTTTTATTTTGTTTTGATATTTTTGGGGGGGAACTTTGGGGTGAAACATCTTCTCATCTAAGTGTGAACAACGATTAATCATTGAGAGTCTTGTCATGCACTTTAACTCATTTATTTATTTGAAGGTGTTGGCTCAGTGGTGGGTATTTACACTTGCGCAGCATTAAACTCTCTTATACCAAAATTTTATCCATTTCAATTCTATATAGAGATTTTTTCTTCCTATACTGCACATGAATGAGCTTGAAATGTACACACTTGTAATTCCTTTGGACCATTATTATCCTCATGTATAAAGAAGGCCATGTTAGAGAAATAACCTACCCGGTGCCTTGTTTCACAAACCTGAAGGAATTCTTTGCCATTGGGTTACTCTGGCCCATTAGAGAGATGTGTTTCCAAAGAAAGAGAAAGTAGCGCACACAGTGCACCTGGTGACTTCAGCCCAACGAGTGCTATGACATAAAGCAAGTTTTTGATGTTTGAATTATACATTTTAGAGCTCTGGCTGAGCAAGCATATTTGTGCCTCCTACCATATATTTTATAGTTATTTTTTATTACAGATTTTTTGAGTTAGGATATTCTAGACTAATAAAAATTCAGGTTAAGATTTGGTCTCGATTAATTTTAGTAAAACTCAGGGAGAGGTCATGGGCAATGAACAAAGACTCATGGAAGCCCGTGACCTAGCTCTGACTTTTACTAAAAACAAATGTGAAAAAATGGGGGAAAGGGGGTACAGCACCCAGTGCTGTTGTGTCTCCCGGGTTCTCTGGGCACCCCTGGTGGTTCGCAGAACGGGGGTACCCCTGACATCTCCAGTGGCTAAGAGTACCAGGGTTCCACACCCCCACCACCATCTGCAGGGGCTTAGAGCTGTGGAGAATACCAAATATGGCAGGCAACCAGCTTGGCTTAACAGTGAAATCTTCAGTGAGCTTAAACACAAAAAGACAGCTTACAAGAAATGGAAACTTGGACGGATGACTAGGGAGGAGTATAAAAATATTGCTTGAGCATCCAGAGGTCTAATAAGGAAGGCCAAAACACAACTGGAGTTGCAGCTAGCAGGGGATGTGAAAGGGAAGAAGAAGGGTTTCTACACGTATGTTAGCAACAAGAAAAAGGTCAGGGAACGTTTGGGAGCCTTAACAAATGGGGGGGCAACCTAGTGACAGAAGATGTGGAAAAAGCTGACATACTCAATGCTTTTTTTGCCTCGGTCTTCACAGACAAGGTCATATCCCACACTGCTGTCCTTGGCAAAACAGTATGATGAGGAGATAAGCAACCCTCAGTGGTAAAAGAACAGGGTAAAGACTATTTAGAAAAAATGGACATTCACAAGTCCATGGGTCCAGAATGAATGCAACCAAGGTTGATGAGGGAGTTGTCTGATGTGATAGCAGAGCCATTGGCCATTATCTTTAACAACTCGTGGTGATCGGGGGAGGTCCCAGAAGATTGTGAAAAGGCAAATATAGTGCCCATCTTTAAAAAAGGGAAGAAGGAGAACCCGGGGAACTAAAGACCGGTCAGCCTCACCTCAGTCCCTGAAAAATCATGGAGCAGTTCCTCAAGGAAACCATTTTGAAGCACTTGGAAGAGAGGAAGGAGATCAGGAAAAGTCAACATGGATTCACGAGAGGCAAGTCATGCCTAACTAACCTGGTTGCCTTCTGTGATGAGATAACTGGCTCTGTGGATATGGGGAAAGCAGTGGAGGTGATATATCTTGACTTTAGCAAAGCTTTTGATACGGTCTCCCACAGGATTCTTGCCAACAAGTTAAAAAAGCATAGATTGGATGAATGGACTATGAGGTGGATAGAAAGCTGGATAGATTGTCGGGCTCAACGGCTTGATGTCTAGTTGGCAGCCGGTATCAAGCGGAGTGCCTCAGGGGTCAGTCCTTGGGCCGGTTTTGTTCAAAATCTTTATTAATGATCTGGATGATGGGATGGATTGCACCCTCAGTAAGTTCGCAGATGACACCAATCTGGGGGTGAAGTAGATACGCTGGAGGGTAGGGATAGGGTGCAGAGTGACCTAGACAAATTGAAGGATTGGCCAAAAGAAATCTGATGAGGTTCCACAAGGACAAGTGCAGAGTCCTGCACTTAGGACGGAAGAATCCCATGCACCGCTACAGGCTGGGGACCGACTGGCTAGGCAGCAGTTCTGCAGAAAAAGACCTGGGGATTACCGTGAATGAGAAGCTGGATATGAGTCAGCAATGTGTCCTTGTTGCCAGGAAGGCCAATGGCATATAGGGCTGTATTAGTAGGAGCGTTGCCAGCAGATTGAGGGAACTGATTATTCCCATTTATTCCGCAGTGGGGAAGCCACATGTGCAGTATTCATTCCAGTTTTGGGGCTCCCACTACAGAAAGGATGTGGACATATTGGAGAGAGTCCAGCAGAGGGCAACGAAAATGATTAGGGGGATGGGGAACAAGATTTATGATGAGATGCTTTGGGAACTGGGATTATTTGGTCTGCAGAAGAGAAGAATGATCGGGGATTAGTACCTGAAGGGGGGTTCCCAAGAGGATGGAGCTCGGCTGTTCTCAGTGGTACCAGATGACAGAACAAGGAGCAATGTTCTCAAGTTGCAATGGATGAGCTCTAGGTTGGATATTAGAAAACACTATTTCACTAGGAGGGTGGTGAAGCACTGGATGGGCGACCTAGGGAGGTGGTGGAATCTCCATCCTTAGAGGTTTTTAAGTCCTGACATGACAAAGCCCTGGCTGGGATGATTTAGTTGGAGATTGATCCTGCTTTGAGCAGGGGGTTGGACTAGATGACCTCCTGAGGTCGCTTCCAACCCTTATATTCTATGAATCTATGATTCTGGAGAGGTGAAATCCCTCACACCAAAGTGTGGAGACAGAAGAAGGTACCTGGCTGTTGTGATTGTGAAATGGGATTATGCTGTGCTTCAGTGTGCAACAACGCCAATGCCCTGGTAATGGTGGCTAGATGGACATAGCGAAGGGTGTCACGAACAGTCTGGCTGGGTCACAGCCCTGAATCCTACAAGCACAGGTCACAGTGAACATGCGTCTTTGCCAGTGTACAGCCCACCAGCAGCCCCAATCCAGCTCTGCACCCAATGCAGATTTCCCCAATGGTCTCTTCACGTGGACAGTCAATGGCCTGTATTTTTAGCTGACTTGGCACAGCTGAAAATTGTCCCTAGCCGAAATTTAGAGGCCTTTTACAAGAAAAGCCTGGGTGTGTTCAGCATCATGGGCCAGGCAGTGCTGAAGGTGTCAGTTCCCTGACGTGTGAGGGCACCTCGCTGGCCAGTTAATGGAGCGTTATTCCAGTGAGTGGGAGGGAGGCTCCTTATTCTGTTCTCTGTAATAGGGATTGAATCAGGCTGGAACAGCAACAAATAAGTGCACATCCCAGGAACAGGAACAGAGAGCTAACCGGGGGAGCAGAGTGTGTTTTACCCCTGCTGAGTGCTGACTAAAACACTCCCTGTGCCAGGGCTTTGCCCTCTGCCACCCTCTAGGAGCCACTTACCTCTGGCCCCAACCCAGGCTACTCCCACGGTTCCAATTTTTCTCCTTGGCCCCTTTCTGCCCCTGCCTCCAGCTGTTTGATCCCCCTGCCCCCATGCAGTCAGTTACCGCCCCCTTCTCAGACAGTGCCCATCCCCCCCAATTTGCCCCTTTCACTTTTTTAATCGCCAGCAAGTGCAGCAGCTTCAGCAGATGTTACTGAGCAATGAGCACGCTCAGTAGGAGCTAAGCAGGGCTCAGCGCCCTGCCTGCCTGACCCCCCATTAGCATCCTAGTGCCGGGGAGCCTGCAATTGCCTTGGGCCGGTGATCCTGTGGGCAGAGAAGGTTCTTAGCACCCTTGGCTTTGTCTGGATGCTGCTGGGCCCGAAACTGCATGGCGTGCGGGGAGGCCACTACATCTCACTTGCCCCATTTTTGCACCCCATTAGCCCTTTGCCCTTGATGGCTGACCCTCTCTCCCCTCTCTAGTTACAGCCCTGCCTGTGGTCGGTTTGTATTTCTGTTCTGCAACGGACCCATGGGTGACCTTCTTCTCAACATGCCTCTGTTTCTAGGCCTCTCAAACAGGGACAGGCAGGGTGTTCAGGCTGGAAGTTCTTCAGCCACCTCAGAACTCCAGAGTTCAAAGCCCCTCACAAACACTCACTGCTGTTTCACACACACAAAGGGTTGTATTCTTAGAATATAAATAAATTGTTGTCGGGATTAGACACCTCTGCCCTGAGTAATACAGTCAGTTTAAACAAACGGGAGGCCAGGCTCTCATTTCACTCTCCTAATCACATCCTAACGTAAAGCCACACAATCTGGAGCTGTTTCATTTTCATTCAAATGTAGTTTCGCATTTGTTATTTTTTTAAAAGTTTTAATTGAAAAATGAAGGTGCCCCTCGGTGTAAATCAGCACAGTTTCTGTAACTTGACAGAGGTTCAGGGCCTCATAATCAAAGGAAGACTCCTCTGCTCATTCCCAGGATATGGAACCCATCCTTGCGGGTACCCGTTACACTTTACAGAACACGCTGGTTCTGGCAGGAATGTTTTCTGCAACATGCCCTATGGCTGGTCACAGTTTATGTCAAATTTCATCCCACAGCCATCTCCTCCTTCCTCAAGAAGGTGATTTTCATCTCTCCTCGGCTTGTTGTGGGCTCATTCAGCTGCCTTGTTTCACAAGACGTCCTTTTCTTGGCTGCTCATGGATGGAGAGATCCTGACATAAAAGAGTACTGCTTCCTTTCACTCTCCACCATCCCTCCCCTTAACCCATGAGCAAATCCCATGAGGAAATCTGATCTAGGCAGCCCTTTGAGACAGCATTGGTGATCTAACTGGAGGTCCAGTCTTAGGTCAAGTCTTACTCACCATAGGGTAAGATTCACCCCGGGGGAGATGGCCATCACAAAGATCCATACTCCACTTAAGACCGTGTTAAGACCCAGTTTGAAAGTTTAATATTGAACTAAAATTGTTCGTTGGCATCCTTCCATCCCCCAGCCAAAGGGTGAATTTTAAACTTAGGTCCTGAAAAGAAACAGGCTGGAGGCAATGGAATGATTCCCATTCATTTGAAAGGGAAGAGGCTCTGACCCATTGGGAATGTGGGCAATGAGAATGCAGACAAATGGATCCCTCCTTTCTGGCAGGATTAGAATGAACTGCCCAATGGTCCTAGTCAAGACCTGCATGAATTGACAGGAACAAAATGGATTCCTTTCCTGAAAACCACTTGTGTTACTTGTGACGCCTTAGAGACTAACACCTTAGAGACAAATTAGTCTCTAAGCTGCCAAAAGGACTCCTCGTTGTTTTGCTGACACAGACTCACAGAGCTACCACTCTGAAACCTGCCATTTGTGCTGCTGACACCGCTCAGAATCACCTTGACATTCATTCTCATTGAAGAACCAATAAAGTCGACAGAATGGCACGAGTAACGCAGGTGGCCCATACCATTTCAAGATGAAAGGAAGACGAAGACTGCAATGTCCATGTCACACCTTCTGAGACTCAGAATAACCTAATAATCACAATCCTGGAGCAAAAAAGATGCATCCAAAGGAGGATTGTGCAAGGCAATCAAGTTTGTTTGATGACTAATTAGGACCGCCTCCACAAAGAGCATCGCAGATCTTCCAGGCACTCCTAGGAACTGTATAAAAGCACTCACCACTCAGGGCTTTTCTAAACACTTCTCCGGACTTCATCTCCTCATTGAACTGGGTAAGTCCAATTCAAATCAATCGTTTTCGAACTCTAGAGATGTGACAGTATGGGCGTTTTTCATGTAAGTCTGAATTTTGCATTTACTAACTGGGATATTTATTCGGGATCTGGCTTTTCTTCCATAATTAGCTTGTGTAGTGATTTAGTTACAGGACTGGTGGATCATGATTTGAAGCTAATAGAGGGATTTTAGGACTAACATATGCAATTGGGAAACATATTTCCTACTTACTGAAATCTTTTCAATAACTTTAGAAAGTCATTTAGCCATATTTCACTTAGCTGGCTTAGGAAGAAACTTTCCAACATTAGTTCAGAAAGGACCAATTCAGTGGTCTTTTACTTTCTTCTCAAGCAGTTGTTACTCCTCACTATTAGACACATGACAATGGATGAAGCTGACAAGTGGTGAGATCCAGTCTAGCAATTCTTATGTTCTTCTCAGCAGAATTACCCACTGAAGGTGCTTTTCCTCAGATGATGTAATTTAGTGTCGCTCCATGAAAGTCAGTGCACCTGAACGCCAGCTGAGGAGCTTCCCCTTAGTGTTTTCTTTGGAGAAAAGAAAAGTTCTCTGTTTATTCATCAGCAACTATTGTTGACTCACAAGCTTTGGAAAATCAAAAATTACCCTGTGATACCAAACTCAACTGGTTTGCATGCAGAGGTTAAATCCTCAAATGAAAGAAAGTGATTACCATGATCTCAGCCATGTTCTGTTTGAGAAAGGTCTAAAATGGACACAGAATCCCAGATATCCAGAATAGAAATAGTGACACTTATTCTAGTCGGTGTTTTTCAGACAAAGCCATTGAGAGGGGATCAAGGGGGCCAGTTGGGAGGAAAATTTAGTGCGAGTGGACAAGAGGTGTAGAAAGAGGATATAGGAAGAAAGACATGGCCATGAACACAAGAACTTAGTCCACTCTTTCTTTCTCTCTTGGGCCGCACCAGCTTTAAAGCCTTTCTTCCACCAGCCCTTGTTCCTTCTCTTTACTCTAGTGCGTGTTGTGTGTTTCAGGTTTACCTCCATCGCAGAAAGATGACTTTCTCCAGCCTGTGCTATCCAGAATGCGGGGTGGCCCGACCCAGTCCAGTCACTGGCAGCTGCAACGAGCCGTGCGTTAGGCAGTGCCAGGACTCCCAAGTGGTGATCAATCCCTCACCGGTTGTCATGACCCTCCCAGGACCAATTCTCAGCAATTTCCCTCAGCACAGTGTAGTGGGAGCTGTAGGAGCACCTGTGGTGGGAGCCGGTTTTGGGGGCTCATACGGTTTGGGGGGATTGAATGGCTCCGGAGGCCATTACGGAGGATTGTCTGGGTTAGGGGGATATGGTGGTTATGGGGGATTAAGTGGTTCCGGGGTATCTTGCCATAGGTACCTCAGTGGAAGCTGTGGGCCATGTTAAACCCGCCAAGAATATTCGTGGAAAAAGGAAGAACCAGGAAATGAACAGCACGATACAGATTCTCCCCTGATCTTTTGGGCATGGCTTTCAGAAGTGCTGTGCACACACAGCTCCAGTTAAACTCAGTGGGAGCTGTGTGTGCTCAGCACCTTGGTCTGATAGCCATGCTGCATTTCTACTGTTACGCTTTGTGATTCTTTCTGCCAAGGCTTTGCCAGCCAAGTGCTGATTCTCGTATTCACATACGGACTCATTCTGAATTACATACAGGCTGCTTACATTTACTCCGCACTTGAAAGGAAATAGGGGCCTTAAGACAGGCATCAGCTACATTTATTATCACTTTAAGTCTCTTAAGCCTGGGGAAAAGAGACCTTGCTGTGAAGGAGAATTAGACACTCTGTGTTCGATCCTTTCCATCAATGCGTATCTTTAGCCTCTCGCGTTGACCTTCTCTGCGGCAGACATTTAATTGAGAAGCGGCGTAGTCCTCTGCTTCTGTTTTCCTTTGTCTCACCTCCCACCGACTGGGGTAATAAAAATAACTTAAAATGGTTTCAAAGGGGACTTGTTTGTCAACCGCTGCAGTTGCAACAACAACAACAACAACAATAAAGAACATTGTGTGTGTAATACATCCCATTGAGGTGGGTGGTGGGTCGCAGCCTTTCTTGCAAAACTGAAAATACCTTATTTCTGCTCTAGTATTTTTCCTGTAACTCTGTACTGCAAATGTCACTCACATTAAAAACTCTGATGCATCGTAATATCCGTCTTCTGGTTCTCCTTGTTCTTCCCTCCTTCTTTAAACATTGCCCTGGACAAAATTCATCCCTGAAAAGACAACAGCATCAGGCACTTCTAAAGATGTGACTTTTTGAAGCCCTGGAGTGATAGGAGAATTCAGCCCTTTAAGTAGTTTACAGCATTATGTTGGGTTTCCGTACTGGGGTGGAGTTCCACCTTGCATTGCCTGTTTTAACAAAGTAAAGGGAACTCTCGCCCGATCTCTTTGAATGGCAGAGCTACTTTCAGGACAGGATGCCTTTGCTTCTAGAACGCTTTGAAAGTTTGGCTCTTCACTAAAAAGCCCTTCTCAACATGCACTTCAAGTTGAGGGATAGCTCAGTGGTTTGAGTGTTGGCCTGCTAAACCCAGGGTATGATAAGGTATTAGATTTTGTGTATTGGTACAGTACATAGACAATCAAAACTACTGTCTGATTCTTTTAGGTGCCACATTAACTTTCACACAATCCTTTAACATCCCTATAGTGTCCTCCTGTATAACCTTTGAGTAAACTCATTCATAGGTACTGAAAAAAAGCATGGACTGAAAATAATCGTAATAGAAATATTGCTACTGCAATGACTTTATGGCATGAAACATGTTCAGAAAGACATAAAATGGCATTTCTGTTTATAAAAAACTAATACTGGTGGTTGGTGTTCCATCATGCCTCATAGAATAATAGAAGTGTTGCCGGATTGAGGAGGTTAATAATATTAATTGGGATAGTATGGGTTTTAGGCTCACCAATCTGTTTGATCAGAAGAAAATAAGGTTCTTCCACCGTATCAGGCTCCACATAAGGACCCTCGGGGGTATGACAGGAAGCTCACACAGAGACACATATAGCCTTAAAGACTTTTTATTGAGATAAATGAAGTAGCAATTAAATGGTAAAATAATTAAGGTTACAAATTATATTACTGCTCTTCAAAAGATACATATGGCATTATGGTATTATATGCTATAGAGCTTTGGTTAATATACTCACACCCTTCCCTGATTACCTGGTGGTGACAGACACAGAACCAGCCTCACATCTGGCAGTTCAGGTGCCTCAGTTCTTGAGTGAGAGGTGCAAAGCTTAGAGGAAGCTGGAGCTAAGAGCTATCGAAGCTAACTTAGAGTTTCATTAGCTAACTTAACTGAAAATCAAAACCTAATACACAAAACTAAGAACAAAAGCTTAGGGAAACCAAGCTTCGCCTAGTCCCTTTGGAACTTAGAAGGTACTAAGAAAAACAAGTACAGCTTCCTAATCTTCTAGTCTACCGGCCTCTAGCAAGGTGGGTCACCTCTTTTAAAGAGCACAAGTGCCTGAAATCCTTCCTGTCATTCTACCGTTAGCTATCTATCTAGGTGAAAGGTCTCAGACATATGTGTGTGTGTTGCCTTTGCTAACTGGGTGAAAGGTCCCAGACAAAGATATGCTAACTTTGCCATAGCTCAACGGGCAGGATATGGCCTCTTGGTCCCTTGCATTACAGCCCAACTTACTTTAATATAAATATATAAACCTATTACAATAAACCAAATACTTAAACTATAAGAAAAGATAGACAGATAGATAGATATGTAAGCAAGTAGGTTAGTCCTATAGGCTACAGAATCATACAAGGTTAGGGTTGGAAGAGACCTCAGGAGGTCATCTAGTCCAACCCCCTGCTCAAAGCAGGACCAAAACCAACTAAATCATCCCAACCAGGGCTTTGTCAAGCCGGGCCTTAAAAACCTTTAATGATGGAAATTCCACGATCTCCCTAGGTAACCCATTCCAGTGCTTCACCACCCTCCTAGTGAAATAGTGTTTCTTAATAGCCAACCTAAACTCCCCGACTGCAACTTGAGACCATTGCTCCTTATTCTGTCATCTGCCACCATTGAGAACAATCTAGATCCATCCTCTTTGGAACCCCCCTTCCGGTAGTTGAAGGCTGCTATCAAATCCCCTCTCACTCTTCTCTTCTGCAGACTAAACAAGCCCAGTTCCCTCAGCCTCTCCTCTTAAGTCATGTGCTCCAGCCCCCTGATCATTTTCGTTGCCCTCTGCTGGACTCTCTCCACTTTGTCCACATCCTTTCTGTAGTGGTGGGCCCAAAACTAGATGCAATACTCCAGATGTGGCCTCACCAGTGCCGAATAGAGGGGAATAATCACTTCCCTCGATCTGCTGGCAATGCTCCTACTAATGCAGCCCAATATGCGGTTAGCATTCTTGGCAACAAGCGCACAGTGCTGACTCATATCCAGCTTCTCATGCACTGTAATCCCCAGGGCCTTTTCTGCAGAACTGCCGCTTTGCCAGTTGGGCCTCAGCCTGTTGTGGTGCATGGGATTCTTCTGACCTAAGTGCAGGATTCTGCACTTGTCCTTGTTGAACCTTATTTCTTTTCGCCCATCTTCCAATTTGTCTAGGTCAACCTGTTAAAACAAACTAATATATTTCTTTTACAGGATAACAAGCCCCATGGATAGTGGGCAAGGGGCAGATGTGGTATATCTTATTTTTTAGTAAGGCTTTTAATACATTCTTTTATCTTCTCATAGGCAAACTAGGAAAATACATCCTAGGTGAAGCTATGATAAGGTGGGCACAGAACTGGTAGGAAAAGCATTTTCAGAGAATATTTAGCAGGGTTCTACACTCTATCTTCATAAGTGATTTCTATTATAGCACAGAGAGTACACTTATAAAGTTTGCAGATGATACCAAGTTGGGAGGGGTCTGAAGTGCTCTGGAGGATAGGATTACAATTCAAAATGAACTGGACAAACTTGAGAAATGGTCTGAAGTAAATAGGATGAAATTCAATAAGGGCAAATGCAAAGTACAATTAGTTGCACACATACAGATTGGGGAATGACTGCCTAGGAAGGAGTACTGTGGAAAGGAATCTGGGGGTCCTAGTGGATCACAAGCTAAATATGAGTCAAGAGTGTAACACTGTTACAAAAAAAAGCAGACATCAATCTGGGATGTATCAGCAGGAGAGTTGTAAGCAAAACACAAGAAGTAAATCTTCCGCTCTACTCTGAGCAGGTTATGCCTCAGCCGGAATGCTGTATCCCACTCTGGGCACCACATTACAGGAAAAATGTGGAGAAATTCTGTATCAATGAGTGTCTCTCACCAGCTGCTTCAGAAGAAAGCAGAAGACAATGAATTAGTCCTTTATAGAGGAAACTTAGGGAGCTTCTTCCAAAATCCTGAATTAAAAATAGGGGGTGAGATTTTTCAGAGCTCCCTAAGGGATCTGAATGCCCAAGTTCCAACTAAAATCAACAGGATCTACTGTCCCTAATGCATGTCTTGCTGGAAAACCCCTAAATCCTTCCCATTGTTAAGAATCAGAGA
The DNA here is from genome assembly GCF_011386835.1 of Chrysemys picta bellii. Taxonomy (NCBI): domain Eukaryota; kingdom Metazoa; phylum Chordata; order Testudines; family Emydidae; genus Chrysemys; species Chrysemys picta. Next base: position 59,342 of record NW_027053010.1, read on the forward strand.
GTGTCTGTGTAAGATTCAGTCCTATATAAAAAGGATCCCTAGCACATAGTCTGAAGGGTTAGGGAGAGAACGAGTGGAACAGGACTTTTTTAGTTCACACAGGAGAGTAAGTGAAAATGGTTAGAAGACCCCTGAGTCCTGAATGTTTTTAGACAGTTTTTTAGACTGTGTGGAGGATTTGAGAGGCCCTTTGTTACTGAAGGTCTAATTAGTTACAGGCCAAATTTAAATCTTCCATTGATTTAAAATTTTCCCTCTGTTTTTGACAGTCAGTCAGTTTCTTCTTAATTCCACATGGTCTGATGGGCACATTACATCCTGTAGCTCCTTCATCTGGAAAATGGAGCTACAGGAGAATTCCCCGTAACCGTCCTCTTTCTAGAGCTCACCATACACCATTGTGCTGTTCTGATTCTGTCCATTAGGCAGTGCTCTCTCTATCGTCTGTCTCATACACACACACATACGCGCACACACACACACACACACTCTAACAAGTTCATTACAGACAGTATATATTTATATCCGGCTGTGGTTACGATAACCACATCCCCATTATTATAGGCAAATTAAGGACAAGAACAAACACCAGGCATGGCACAAACCACCCTGAGGAGTTCTAGGGAGGGACGACCTGCTCTGGCTCACTAAGTAGTGGGGTTACATAGGCCCAGATGTTGGAGAGCTGACAGCTCTGTCTGGAGCGTTGTTTCAGTCTAAGTTGTAAATATCGCAAGTGAGCGAACTCCCACCCCTTCCCTGGGACACAATTCACCTGCCCCATCGAGTCATAGATATTAAGGCCAGAAGGGACTATTCTGATGACCCAGCCTGATCTCCCGCCTAACACACGCTAGGGAACCTCATGCAGTCGTTTCTGCATCATGCCCAGAACCCGACTGAGCTAGTGCATATCCCATAGAAAGGCATCCAGGATTCACCCAGCGTGTTCCTACCTCAGATGTTCCAATGGTGAATTACCCTCACTGTAAAAACATGGCATCTTATTTCTAGTCTGAATTTCTCTGCCTTCAGGTTCCTCCTTTGTCTGCCAGATTTAAGAAATGTCGGCAATCAGAAATCTTTTCCCCGTGTGAGTACTTGCACACTCTTAACCTACCCTTGGATAAACTGAAGCGGACAAGTTTCCTTAGTCTCTAACTATAAGACAGGTTGTCCAGAGCTCAGATCCTTTACCTGGCTCTTTTCTGAACCTTCTCCAATTTTTCCAACATCTTTTTTTGAAGTGCGAACACCAGAACTGAGCACAACATGCACTAAGGTAGGGAAGCCATGACTGTACATGGCCATGGGTCAGCTCAATACCTCTTTTGCCATGGGCAACAGAGGTCCTCCCATTATAGTCTAGGAAGGCTTTGCTGTCCCTCTGCCTGTTAGCAACAGGCACACCTCAACCCTGAGCCCTCTGAGTGGCTCCCTGGGGTATGCAACCCTTCTCCACTGGACACTCGCATGTTTCATGACTCCTGAAGGAACAGCCCACCCCATTTACCTGGACCTATTTACCTAATGCTCACCCAAAGTCCTTGCAGTGTTTTGCACCCAGGCCTGGCTGTGCTCCTCTTTTCATGAGGGAAGCCACGCTATCCGCTTGTCTCCGCGGTGAAGGATGCCGGGGGTAACCTCTGCCCCCCAGGGATGCTCCAACGCTCCATTGTCTTTACTCATTAACAGGGTGTTGCCCTGCTGGTTGTTTGTTCTTTTCCCCTGTGTGCCTCTTTCTTGGTAACTTCACAAGCTCTTGATTAGCATTCGGCTCCGTCTGTGGACAGGCCTCCTTTGTGAAGTGGACAATACCCAATACACACAAGACCACCTTGAGAGTGAGACAGAGACAGGTCTCTTCCCTCCTGCCTGACAGGAGCAAGTTCATCCCTTTGTGTGACTTGCCGTAACTCCCAGACCTTGAGCACATGATTTCCAGTACAGATACATAATTATCTGTGTAATTATCAGATAATTACACATAATCTGTCCTTATGCTTTGCAACCATTATGATGACCAGCGGGCTGTTGGCTCTGAGCAGAGCCCTCACATGCCACCCTTTGTAAAGTTAACCTGTAACCTTCAACCCTGAGTATCCCTGTAAAATGCAATGCAACTCTGTGCCGGCTGAGGGTCCTGGGTCACACCTCACCCCTTACCCTGATGCTGTTGACTCTTCCACTGGCTAATCCTTATACGTCAGCTTGGAACCCTCTTGCCCAGACAGTGCATCTGCCACCACATTTCCTTTGCCTTTAATATGGACAATTTCTACATCATATTCCTGCAGCGCTGTGCCCCAGGGCATCCGCCTGGAATTGTTCCAATACTCAACTATCCTTGTAGTTAGCAAGTTTGTCCTAATATCTTACTAAATCTCTCTTGCTGCAGGTTAAGCTTGTATTGTCCTGGAGAGGACTGAGCAGCACAGGACATCCATTTCTGGGGGGAAATCTAGGACTGAGAGTGTGTTGGCGTCACCCTGCAGTATGAACAAGGCTGGTAAGAGCTGAGCTGTGCCTGGCTGCAGATCACACACAGACCAAGCTGGAAGCGACTGACGTGCTGGAGCCTGTTCGTGAGCAGTCCAGGACTGGAGGCTACAGAAGCAGAGCAGTGTGCCGGGCACCCCAGGTTAGAGCCAGGGTGACACAGCTACTCACTAGTCTAGACTGTGACTTTTCTGTAAGTTTTGCTATTTTCAGTAACCGAGTTGGGGTTTTTAAAATCTATATACTTAATGTGGTGGTTGGTTAATCAGTTATCCGACTGGCTAAGAGTGATTTCAGCAGAGGAGGAGGAAGAGTCTGCCTGGATTTCAACTGAAGATTCCTGCAAGCAAATGGAGGGAAGATCTTGCTTTTGACTCAGCAGACTGTCTAGATGTAGTGATCAGAGACTTTAACTGGGACTCGGGTGAACTCAACCTTAGCTTTTGGGAACCCAAGATCCTTTTCAGCCATACTACCCCTAGCCAAAGAATCTATTTGGTGTTTAAACATCCTGACAACTGATGGGATGGTGCATGTATTGTTTTCACATATCTCTACCCAGTTAGAATGTAAGAGCAAATATTTACATTGTATAATCCTGTAACTTAATAATGCATCAAATGAGAAAGAAGCCTTGTTTAATGCAAATGAAGAAATTAAACAGGAAGGTGTGAATTCTTGTGCATTTGAAGGCAAGTGGCCATTGTGTGTGCTGATCAAAGACCTTACATGCATTCTTCTCTCTGCCATCAGAGAAAGGGCCCACATAGGTAGTGACCCTGTCAGCTTCTTTTCTGTGGGAAGAAAATAAAAGTATGGACACAAGAAAAAATTCTTCGTCTCTGGACTCATTGGATTCTCACAGGCAGAATAACTGAATGAGAAAAAGAGTTACTCTGGGTAGCCCTAAAAGACTTTTGGGAAACTGCCAGTTTCCCAAATCTCTGCGACTTTTAGGAATTATAGACTGTGTGGCAAAGCTCTGTCCCGGTCTCCGTGGGTCCCACACTTCCTGGCAGATTTCGCTAGCCTCAGAGGCTCACTGTGACCCTCCACGTAGCTCTTCAATCTCTAGAGGCAAGGGTCACAGCCTACTGAGCCATTTTCATCAGACGCCAGCAAGGAGAGGAGAAGCTACTCTCCCTGTTGTCTCTGAGTCACAGTGATTAATTCAGGGGTGGGGAAGGGGAGAGCCTGGGCCCGCCCTCTACGCCGGGCTTCAGCCCAGGGACCCTAATAGTATCAGCTATGGTAGCTGACCTTTTGGAAACAGGATGTGTACAATTCCTGGGCCACTTCCCCACAGCAGCCCCCACTTCCTCAATATCTACTTCACCCTTACCTCACTGCCTCCTTCTTTGTGCCTGATTTGGTTTGTACTGCTCAGTTTCTCCAACAGCGTGGCTTCCTCCTACAGCCCCTGACACGCATGCCCAACTGACAAACTGGGAGGGTTTTAACTAGTTTCAGCCAGGCCCTGATTGGCTTCATGTGTCCCGATCAACGTACCTGTCTTCCCTGCCTTCTGGAAAGATCTTAATTGGCTCCAGGTGTCTTAATTGACTTGAAGCAGCTGCTATTTGCTTATCCTGGTATAAGGATTTGTTTAGCCTGTGGCTAATATATGTGTCTCCCACTACTTTACTATAGCCATCTGGCCTTGCCCCATCACAACTGTGATTAACCTGTACATATATTTTAGCTGCTTTATCATCTCAATAACTCTCATTCCTTTTTCTTAGCTAATAATCTTTAATTAGTTTACTGTAGAATTCACAATCAGTATTGTCTTTGGTGGGAGATCTGGGATGCAAATCGACCTGAATGAATGTGGGACTGGGTGTAATGTTACTATTTTGTGATTTTTTCTGGAAGTCACCACCATTTATCACACAGTTCAGCTTCCCTGGGAGACAAGATAGACTGGAGTGTCCAAGGGGAGACTGTGACTCCATTATAAAACTATTGTAGTACTTTGGGAGTTCACACTTGGTACTGGGTTGGTGAAATCCAATTATAGAACATGCCACCAGCTAGGGTTTCCGCCCTGCTTTTTGACAGTCTGCCCTGAGGACAGCACTCATAGTCATCAGTCTCTCCAGACAGCATCTCATGTGCATTGGATTTTTTTCCTAAGGCAACTCCGGTGCTTTTCTCTTTAACTTTCTGCTTTTCCCTCTCTTTAACAGGAGTCTGGCTTAACCAGTCAAGCCTGTCCTTTCACAATACAGGTGTGAGCCCATCACCAGCAAGGCAGCTTAAAGTAATACCCTTACAAACCTCTGGCTGCTATAAGTAATTGGTGCATTTCCCACTCTGTCTCAGCTATAGGGAAATCTGCATGAATGTAAACCATCCATGGACCCAGTTCTATTCATATCTTACCAGCAGAGGTATGTTTAGGCTGGGGTTCTCACAAGAAAATTTTTGGTCACCTCAGAGTGCAGCCACTAACTCTTGCTGATGGCTGCTCTCACAAAATTGTCTCTATGTCCCTGCCTCCCCCAGCTCTTCAGTGAGAGATCGCCCCAGGAACCATCTGATCACCTGCAGTGTCCTAGGCTCCCCGGTCCCCTGCCAGCTGCCAGCAGGGCAGATGACCAGGAGAACACCCAACAACCAAATGCCGCAGCCACCTCCACTGACAAGAGCTGCCTCCGGTACCATGCACACTGGCCCCACGTATCCAGAGGCACTTCCCAGAGTGTCTGAGGAGAGTGAATGGTGCATGCTGCTAATCAATGCTGGTGGCACCAGTGCAAACACCAAGGAGGCATATCTCACTGCCCTTGGTAACAGCTATTCAGGAGTGTGAGTGTGTTAGTGATGATAATGTTGTATTCAGGCCAGTTTATTTCCCTGAGATAGAATTTTGGGTCTTGTTTGCTCATTTGAATTTTTGATATTTTTATATTCTTATCAATATGTGTCAACAAAGAAAAAAGACACTGTGTTACATCTGCCCACAAGCAGATGGCAGGGGAGGCACGGAAGGGAAAGAGATAGAGTGTCATGCACATACAGCTAAAGGTAGCATAAAATCCCTCCTTTACCTGTAAAGGGTTAAAAAGCTCAGATAACCTGGTTGGAACCTGACCAAGAGGACCAATAAGGGGAGAAGATACTTTCAAATCTGTGGGGGAAGGATTTTGCTTTGCTCCTTTGTTCTCTCCGGGTCAGCGAGGAATCAGGGCAGGAAAAATACATCTCCTAAAGTCATACCTGAACTAAGCATTAAGATTACAAATTGTAAGTAATAAGAAGGAAATGCCTTATATTATCATTTGTTTTAGCTTGTGAATTTTCCCTGTGCTGAGAGGGAGGTTTGTACCTGGTTTTGTAACTTTAAAGTTTTGCCTAGAGGGGAAATCATCTGTGTTTTGAATCTGATTACACTGTAAATTACTTCCCATCCTGATTTTACAGAGGTACTTCTTTTACTTTTTCTCTATAATAAAATTCTGTTTTTAAGAATCTGATTGGGTTTTTAGTGTCCTAAAAACCCAAGGGTCTGGTCTGTGCTCTCCTTGGTTACTCTCAAGCCTCCCAGGAAAGGGGGTGAAGGGGCTTGGGGGAATTTTGGGGGAACAGAAATTCCAAGTGGTCCTTTTCCTTCAATCTTTGTCTAACTCACTTGGTGGTGGCAGCATACTATCCAAGGGCAATGAAGAATTTGTGCCTTGGGGAAGATTTTAACCTAAGCTGGTAGAAATAAACTTAGCAGGTCTTTCATGCGGGTCCCTACATCTGTACCCCAGAGTTCCAAGTGGGGAGGGAACCCTGACATAGAGCTAAAACATTGCTGGGTATGTTGGGAGGGTAATATACGAGTGTACACTTGAAGGACAGTCTTGCCTCAAATTCCTCTCCTGAGATAAGGTCAAGCAGCCAGTGTGGAGAGGGATGGGGATAGGAAACACTAAAAGGCCAAAGAAATGCCTGTCCCTGACTGAAACACAACCTCACTCCTTACCCCTGCCATGGGATACAAAAAAGGTGGTAGCAAAGCCCCCAGACCAAACACTTGCCATACTTTGTAAGAGGTGGGATGAAGGGCATGCACTACACGCATAATGATGCCTACTAAGGAGTGGGGAATTGGGACCCTGGGGGAAAAGGCTCTTCCGGCACACAGAGCTATGGATATGCTTGCTAGAATTAAGCCCAATAAACATCATCACATTGCCTGCACTTCAGACTTCTGGTCTTCTGCTTTCTGTCTGCATGACAGGAACCAGGGAAACGGAGACTGGAAAGCCCTTACCAAGCAACAACAGCTGGACACTGAAGGGAGGAACTGCTGCTTTCCCTGCCCCCAATACCCGCCCATGCTTCGGAGGTTATCGGGGCTGCAAAGACCTCCATTGGTGGCCACATTTGAGGAACGCTGGATGAGATGAACTCTACAAATACATGTTAAAGTTCCAGTCAACTGTTCATGATTCCTAGCCTCTGAATTTGGGGCTGTTCCGTTTTTCATTTAAAAAAGCTTTTCATTTTCCTTTCATTAACAAACATTGCTCTGTAAAGGATCCTCAGCTAGTGTACATCAGTCCAGTTCCATACACCTCAGTGATATTCTCTCCTCTACAATTGAGGGGAGGCGTTTTATGCTGTTCACGTTACCAGAAACCCTGGTGAGGTTAAATTTTGCACTTTAAAATCATCCTAATTCTGGCTAAAAATCTATAGTTTTATAGGGGCTTCCAGAATGCCCTAGGTCGATCAGACTTGCAATTAATCCCACTGCAATCTGGCCATTAACTCCATCTGTCTTGTGCTTCTACCTTTTCTTTATTAGCTGAAGTCTCTACAAGACCCAGTTCGCTTGGCTGCTCATGGATGGGGATGCAATGGCTGATGGTTCCCATTGATTTCACTCTATATTAGATATGAGCAGCTCTGGGTGGAGGTGCAGAAAGGTTTTCTCTCACCCAGGTTGGGTAAAGTGCCTTCCTTCAATCTCAAGTTGATGGAACTGTCCTCCTTTACACTGGTTCAGCACCTACCCATCAACTTGAAAATATATATAACCGGGAAATGCAAAGGTTCATTGAATGAAAATCAAAGAGCCCCAATTTCAGAGGTAAGACTCATGAACTGAGCACTGGAGTGACATCTGAGACCTTGACATGCATTTTTAAAGTGAAGCCAATCTTCAATATTGGAACATCTCATCCTAGTAAAAAGTTACTGCAATTATAATAATACACCTCTTTGGCCATATAAAACATGATGTGCGTTTTGTGAAGTGCTTTGAAATCCTTAGATCAGAGGACGCTTCAGACAATCTACCCTTCATGTTACAATTATACCTGCTTGGCATGGGGGGAAAGGGAGGCATTCACATTCAGGTGACGGTAAGACGGGGTGTGATTGGCAGAGTCAGAAAAGAACCCCAAATAGTTGGGACTACTCATGCCAAACACTAACCTGTATCTCCTGAACCCTACTGGATACTTCCCATTTATGGCTTCCAAAGACATCACTATCCTGAGAGTAACAATTGGAGAGGCTCATTATGGATATTTTTTATTTTGTTTTGATATTTTTTGGGGGGGAACTTCGGGGTGAAACGTCTTCTCATCTAACTGTGAACAACGATTAATCATCGAGAGTCTTGTCATGCACTTTAACTCATTTATTTATTTGAAGGTGTTGGCTCAGTGGTGGGTATTTACACTTGCGCAGCATTAAACTCTCTTATACCAAAATTTTATCCATTTCAATTCTATATAGAGATTTTTTCTTCCTATACTGCACATGAATGAGCTTGAAATGTACACACTTGTAATTCCTTTGGACCATTATTATCCTCAAGTATAAAGAAGGCCATGTTAGAGAAATAACCTACCCTGTGCCTTGTTTCACAAACCTGAAGGAATTCTTTGCCATTGGGTTACTCTGGCCCATTAGAGAGATGTGTTTCCAAAGAAAGAGAAAGTAGCGCACACAGTGCACCTGGTGACTTCAGCCCAACGGACGCTATGACATAAAGCAAGTTTTTGATGTTTGAATTATACATTTTAGAGCTCTGGCTGAGCAAGCATATTTGTGCCTCCTACCATATATTTTATAGTTATTTTTTATTACAGATTTTTTGAGTTAGGATATTCTAGACTAATAAAAATTCAGGTTAAGATTTGGTCTCGATTAATTTTAGTAAAACTCAGGGAGAGGTCATGGGCAATGAACAAAGACTCATGGAAGCCCGTGACCTAGCTCTGACTTTTACTAAAAACAAATGTGAAAAAATGGGGGAAATGGGGCGCAGCACCCAGTGCTGTTGTGTCTCCCGGGTTCTCTGGGCACCCCTGGTGGTTCGCAGAACTGGGGTACCCCTGACATCTCCAGTGGCTAAGAGTACCAGGGTTCCACACCCCCACCACCATCTGCAGGGGCTTAGAGCTGTGGAGAATACCAAATATGGCAGGCAACCAGCTTGGCTTAACAGTGAAATCTTCAGTGAGCTTAAACACAAAAAGAAAGCTTACAAGAACCGGAAACTTGGACAGATGACTAGGAAGGAGTATAAAAATATTGCTTGAGCATCCAGGGGTCTAATAAGGAAGGCCAAAACACAACTGGAGTTGCAGCTAGCAGGGGATGTGAAAGGGAAGAAGAAGGGTTTCTACACGTATGTTAACAACAAGAAAAAGGTCAGGGAACATTTGGGAGCCTTAACAAATGGGGGGGCAACCTACTGACAGAAGATGAGGAAAAAGCTGACATACTCAATGCTTTTTTTGCCTCGGTCTTCACAGACAAGGTCATATCCCACAGTGCTGTCCTTGGCAAAACTGTATGATGAGGAGATAAGCAACCCTCAATGGTAAAAGAACAGGGTAAAGACTATTTAGAAAAAATGGACATTCACAAGTCCATGGGTCCAGAATGAATGCAACCAAGGTTGATGAGGGAGTTGGCTGATGTGATAGCAGATCCATTGGCCATTATCTTTGACAACTTGTGGTGATCGGGGGAGGTCCCAGAAGATTTTGAAAAGGCAAATATAGTGCCCATCTTTAAAAAAGGGAAGAAGGAGAACCCGGGGAACTAAAGACCGGTCAGCCTCACCTCAGTCCCTGAAAAATCATGGAGCAGTTCCTCAAGGAAACCATTTTGAAGCACTTGGAAGAGAGGAAGGAGATCAGGAAAAGTCAACATGGATTCACGAGAGGCAAGTCATGCCTAACTAACCTGGTTGCCTTCTGTGATGAGATAACTGGCTCTGTGGATATGGGGAAAGCAGTGGAGGTGATATATCTTGACTTTAGCAAAGCTTTTGATACGGTCTCCCACAGTATTCTTGCCAGCAAGTTAAAAAAGCATAGATTGGATGAATGGACTATGAGGTGGATAGAAAGCTGGATAGATTGTCGGGCTCAACGGCTTGATGTCTAGTTGGCAGCCGGTATCAAGCGGAGTGCCTCAGGGGTTAGTCCTTGGGCCGGTTTTGTTCAAAATCTTTATTAATGATCTGGATGATGGAATGGATTGCACCCTCAGTAAATTCGCAGATGACACCAATCTGGGGGTGAAGTAGATACGCTGGAGGGTAGGGATAGGATACAGAGTGACCTAGACAAATTAGAGGATTGGCCAAAAGAAATCTGATGAGGTTCCACAAGGACAAGTGCATAGTCCTGCACTTAGGATGGAAGAATCCCATGCACTGCTACAGGCTGGGGACCGACTGGCTAAGCAGCAGTTCTGCAGAAAAGGACCTGGGGATTTCTGTGAATGAGAAGCTGGATATGAGTCAGCACTGTGTCCTTGTTGCCAGGAAGGCCAATGGCATATTGGGCTGTATTAGTAGGAGCGTTGCCAGCAGATTGAGGGAACTGATTATTCCCATCTATTCCGCAGTGGGGAAGCCACATGTGCAGTATTCATTCCAGTTTTGGGGCTCCCACTACAGAAAGGATGTGGACATATTGGAGAGAGTCCAGCAGAGGGCAACGAAAATGATTAGGGGGATGGGGAACAAGATTTATGATGAGATGCTTTGGGAACTGGGATTATTTGGTCTGCAGAAGAGAAGAATGATCGGGGATTAGTACCTGAAGGGGGGTTCCCAAGAGGATGGAGCTCGGCTGTTCTCAGTGGTACCAGATGACAGAACAAGGAGCAATGTTCTCAAGTTGCAATGGATGAGCTCTAGGTTGGATATTAGAAAACACTATTTCACTAGGAGGGTGGTGAAGCACTGGATGGGCGACCTAGGGAGGTGGTGGAATCTCCATCCTTAGAGGTTTTTAAGTCCTGACATGACAAAGCCCTGGCTGGGATGATTTAGTTGGAGATTGATCCTGCTTAGAGCAGGGGGTTGGACTAGATGACCTCCTGAGGTCGCTTCCAACCCTGATATTCTATGAATCTATGATTCTGGAGAGGTGAAATCCCTCACACCAAAGTGTGGAGACAGAAGAAGGTACCTGGCTGTTGTGATTGTGAAATGGGATTATGCTGTGCTTCAGTGTGCAACAACGCCAATGCCCTGGTAATGGTGGCTAGATGGACATAGCGAAGGGTGTCAGGAACAGACTGGCTGGTCCCAGCCCTGAATGCTACAAGCACAGGTCACAGTCAACATGTGTCTTTGCTGGTCTACACCCCACCGGCAGCCCCAATCTAGCTCGACACCCAGTGCAGATTTCCCCAATGGTCTCTTCACCTGGACAGTCAATGGCCTGTATTTTTAGCTGACTTGTCACAGCTGAAAATTGTCCCTAGCCCAGAATTAGAGGCCTTTTACAAGAAAAGCCTGGGTGTGTCCAGCATCATGGGCCAGGCAGTGCTGAAGGTGTCAGTTCCCTGACATGTGAGGGCATCTTGCTAGCCAGTTAATGGATTAGACACCTCTGCCCTGAGTAATACAGTCAGTTTAAACAAACGGGAGGCCAAGCTCTCATTTCACTCTCTTAATTCCATCCTAATTTAAAGCCACACAATCTGGGGCTGTTTCATTTTCATTCAAATGTAGTTTCGCATTTGTTATTTTTTTAAACGTTTTAATTGAAAAATGAAGGTGCCCCTCGGTGTAAATCAGCACAATTTCTGAAACTTCACAGAGGTTCAGGGCCTCATAATCAAAGGAAGACTCCTCTGCCTCATTCCCCGGATACGGAACCCACCCTTGCGGGTATCCGTTACACTTTACACAACATGCTGGTTCTGGCAGGAATGTTTTCTGCGACATGCCCTATGGCTGGTCACAGTTTATGTCAAATCTCATCCCACAGCCATCTCCTCCTTCCTCAAGAGGAGGTGATTTTCATCTCTCCTCGGCTTGTTGCTGGGCTCAGTCAGCTGCATTGTCTCACAAGACGTCCTTTTCTTGGCTGCTCGTGGATGGAGAGCTCCTGACATAAAAGAGCACTGCTTCCTTTCACTCTCCACCATCCCTTCCCTTGACCCAAGAGCAAATCCCATGAGCAAATCTGATCTAGGCAGCCCTTTCAGACGGCATTGGTGACCTAACTGGAGGTCCAATCTTAGGTCAAGTTTTACTCACCATAGGGTAAGATTCACCCCAGGGGAGATGGCCATCACAAAGGTCCATACTCCACTTAAGACCCTGTTAAGACCAAGTTTGAAAGTTTAATATTGGACTAACGTTGTTGGTTGTCATTCTACCATCCCCCAGCCAAAGGGTGAATTTCAGACTTACGTCCTGAAAAGAAACAGGCTGGAGGCAACGGAATGATTACCATTAATTTCAAAGGCAATACTAATAGTCAATTCTACAGTAAACTAACTAAAGTTTATTAGCTAAGAAAAAGGAATGAGAGTTATTGAGATGGTAAAGCAGATAAAAATATATGTACAGATTAATCACAGTTGTCAGGATGTTTAAACACCAAATAGATTCTTAGACATTTAACAATCACTTTCATTTATGATTCTACACAAGTGAATTGGCCTGGCTTCCAGCTGTGAGTTTGTCAGTTCTCAGCTGGCACTTGGCTTACCAGAGCTGGCACTTGGCTTACCAGAGCTGGCACTTGGCTTACCAGCGTCACAGCACAACTACAAAAATGGGCAATAACTGGCTAGGGGTAGTATGGCTGAAAAGGATCTTGGGTTCCCAAAAGCTTAAGTTGAGTTCACCGGAGTCTTAGTTAAAGTCTCTGATCACTACATCTAGACAGTCTGCTGAGTCAAAAGCAAGATCTTCCCTCCATTTACTTGCAGGAATCTTCAGTTGGAATCCAGGCAGACTCTTCCTCCTCCTCTGCTGAAATCACTGCTAGCCAGAACAGGAGTACTTGTGGCCCCTTAGAGACTAACAGCCTACTTCATCAGATGCAACTCTAGCCCACGAAAGCTTATGTTCCAATAAATGTGTTAGTCTCTAAGGTGCCACAAGTACTCCTGTTCTTTATGCGGATACAGACTAACTCGGCTGCTACTCTGACACCAAGAAAGAGTCACACATGGGGAAAAAGAACAAACAACCAGCAGAGCAGCACCCTGTTAATGAGTAAAGACAATGGAGCATTGGAGCATCCCTGGGGGGCAGAGGTTACCCCCAGCATCCTTCACCGCGGAGACAAGCAGATAGCGTGGCTTCCCTCATGAAAAGAGGAGCACAGTTAGGCCTGGGTGCAAAACAACGTGAGGACTTTGGATGAGCGTTAGCTAAATACATCCAGGTTTTACAATGCAGATTCTGATTTTATTTTATATTTCACCATTTGTTTCCAGTATTTCTATTTGCTACCATTTGAATCTCTTTGTTAAATAAACTCAGCTTCTTTTCGCTCTAAACATGCCTCAGGGCTGTGTGTGAAGCGGTGCCGAGATCTCAGGTGGATCTGGTAAGGTGGGGTAGGCTGTTCCTTAGGGAGTAGTGAAACATGCGAGTGTCCAGTGGAGAAGGGTTGCATGCTCCAGGGAGCCACTCGGAGGGCTCGGGGTTGAGGTGTGCCTGTTGCTAACCGGCAGAGGGACAGCAAAGCCTGCATGGACTATAATGGGAGGACTTCTGTTGCCCATGGCAAAAGAGGTATTGAGCTGACACGTGGCCAGGTACATTCATGGCTTCCCTACCTTACTGCATGTTGTGCTCAGTTCTGGTGGTCACACTTTAATAAAGCTGTTGAAAAAATTCGACAAGGTTCAGAAAAGAGCCAGGGTAAAGGATCTGAGCTCTGGACAACATGTCATATAGTTAGAGACTAAGGAAACCCGTCAGCTTTAGTTTATCCAAGGGTAGGTTAAGAGTGTGCAAGTACTCACACGAGGAAGAGAGTTGCCGACATTTTTCCTGAAATGTGACGCCCAGGGTGGGATACAGCATTCCGGCTGAGGCATAACCTGCTCAGAGTAGAACGGAAGATTTACTTCTTGTGTTTTGCTTACAACTCTCCTGCTGATACATCCCAGATTAATGTTTGCTTTTTTTTGTAACAGTGTTACACTCTTGACTCATATTTAGCTTGTGATCCACTAGGACCCCCAGATTCCTTTCCACAGTACTCCTTCCTAGGCAGTCATTCCCCAATTTGTATGTGTGCAACAGATTGTACTTTGCATTTGTCCTTATTGAATTTCATCCTATTTACTTCAGACCATTTCTCAAGTTTGTCCAGTTCATTTTGAATTGTAATCCTATCCTCCAGAGCACTTGAGACCCCTCCCAGCTTGATATCATCTGCAAACTTTATAAGTGTACTCTCTGTGCTATAATCGAAATCATTGATGAAGATATGGAACGGAATCGGACCCAGAATTGATCCTTGTGGGACCCAACTTGATATGCCCTTCCAGTTAGAGTGTAGACCCCTGCTAAATATTCTCTGGGAATGGTTTTCCTACCAGTTATGCACCCACCTTATCGTAGCTTCACCTAGGATGTATTTTCCTAGTTTGCCTATGAGAAGGTCAAGAAAGTATTAAAAGCCTTACTAAAAATTGAGATATACCACACCTGCCGCTTGCCCACTATCCACGAGGCTTGTTATCCTGTAAAAGAAATAAGCCTTAAGTTCAAAGCTACAGCAAACAGAGATAAACACCCTAGCAAAAGGTACCTTTACAAGTTGAGAGAACAAAGATAAAACTAACACACTTTGCCTGGCTGTTACTTACAAAGTTTGAAATATGAGAGACTCGTTCAGAAAGATTTGGAGAGCATGGATTGATGTCTGGTCCC